>NC_052679.1:8422034-8438634 GCF_016802725.1 Solenopsis invicta | reverse complement strand
TTATACTTATATTACAAGTGAACGTCCTTTCCAAATTATCAGAAGTGAACATTCCTTCAACTTACACGTTAAATTCCCCATCGACTTTGAGTTTATCGAGTGAAGAAGTGCCATATATTTCATGTAAATGTTATTTCCTAAATTTTTAACTTTATTCTTTATACATGAGACTCAATTAAAATTGAAAAATTTGATACTTTTGATTTTAATTGTATTTTTTTGTATTTCAGGTATCGACAAATCTTCAGGTATATCTGAGGATTATTCTATTCCACAACAATCTTATTCTGAAAGTGCTGTAATATTGACGCCAGAAACTAACAATTTGGCAGTTACGACAACGGTTTGGAAGAGAAAGGAAAAAAGTAATCCAATCACGTAGTCGCTCAGACGCTGGAGTTAACGAACAGACTTACACGCTGTGACATCACAACTGTTGTTTGTGGTTATAGAGATGGACTTGAAGAAATTAGGTCTTACAACCCTCTTTATTTTATTAAGGCATCAAAGTATTTTACTGCAAATTGCTTTGCAAACACAGAGAGTGAAAACAAGACGTTGGTGGATCAGACCACTTAATAAAAAGAAACATCACGGATTCATGTGTAACCTATTTCGCGAAATTAGATTAACTGACCATGAAGAATTTTTTGGTTACACCCGGCTTTGGCCTGAACAATATGAAATACTACTGAGACTAGTAACTCCTTATTTGAGAAAGCATAGTATACGAAAATCTTTTTCGCCTCATGCAAGATTAGCCGTAACTTTGACGTAAGTTAATACAATTGTTTGTTTTTTTATTACCTATATTTATTACCTAAATACAGAATTTAATTACTTTATTCTTTTTACAGGTATCTTGCCCAAGGTGATACTGTGCAAAGTAAACATTTGGAATTTCGCATGGGGAAATCGACAGTATATAAAATTATATATGAAGTTTGCCAAGCAATATGGCTCGCTCTTCAACCTATTGTTTTACCCACATTAAATGCTGAAAAATGGAAAAAGATAAGTGAAGACTTCTTTCTTAAATGGCAATTTCCAAATTGCATTGGGGCACTTGATGGCCGCCATATGGAAATACAAGCACCTCCAAACTCAGGGTCTTATTTCTACAACTATAAAGGATATTTTAGCATTGTCCTCCTGGCGATGTGTGATGCTAATTACAAATTTACATGGGTCGATGTTGGTCAATTTGGTAAGTAATTGTTTTATTTAACATTATATTTAAGTCGTTTGTGTAATAATAAGCATGATTTTTTTACAGGTTCATTAAGTGATGGTGGCATATGGAGTCAGACAGATTTGGCTGTTGATTTAGAAAATGATACAGCAGGCTTACCTGAACCCACTCCTTTACTACAAAGAAATATTCCTTTTCCGTATGTTGCTGTAGCTGACGAAGCATTTCCGTTAAAACCGTATTTAATGCGTCCTTTTCCAAGAAAAATGAATAAAATGACAAACGAAGAGCGTGTATTTAACTATCGCTTAAGCAGAGCAAGATTGTGTATAGAAAATACTTTTGGGATTCTTTCTTCTCGATGGAGGATTCTGCACAAAAGGATGTGTTGCTCAGTAGAGAATGCACATAATATTTGTAAAGCCCTTGTTTGTTTACACAATTTTGCTATGATCCATAACAATAATCAGCGTGCTGATCAATATTGTCCACCTAATTGGCTAGATGTAGAAGATACAGAAGGAGGATTAGTAGAAGGTCGTTGGCGTATTATAGGGGCTGGACAATATTTCAAAGAATTGTCAAGAGTGGGACCTAACAGAGCTGGAGCTGTTTCTATAGGTTTACGCAATTATCTTAAAGATTATTTTGTATCACCCACTGGCAATGCTCAAGTACCTTGGCAATTTGAAAAAGCATTGAGGAAATCCAATATTAATATATGTGTTTAGAGTGTATATGTAGAGTGTATTAATATAGTACGTGTGTATACGAGGTGTGTTCAAAAAGTATCGCGAATTTTGTGTTTTTTCAAAAATTATTTATTTATTCATGAATATCTATTTTGTCCCCTTCAAAGTAATCCCCATGAGATATTATACACTTGTGCCAACGGTTTTTCCAATCTTCGAAGCACTTCAAAAAATCATTTTTTTTATCTTGTTCAGCTCCTCCTTCGATGCCGTCTTTATCTCGTCAAGCGTAGCGTAACGTCGTCCTTTCATGGGCCTCTTCAGTTTAGGGAACAAGAAAAAGTCACAGGGGGCCAGATCTGGGGAATACGGTGGCTGCGGCATCATTAGTGTGTTGTTTTTGGCCAAAAAGTCGCGCACAAGCAACGATGTGTGAGCAGGGGCGTTATCGTGGTGCAAAAGCCAATTTTTGTTCTTCCACAAATCCGGGCGTTTCTGGCGGATTGCTTCGCGCAAATTGCGCATAACTTGCAGGTAATATTCCTTATTGACCGTTCTACCCTGTGGCAAGAACTCATAATGCACCACGCCCCTGCAATCGAAGAAAACTGTCAGCAAAACTTTCACATTCGACCGAACTTGGCGCGCTTTTTTCGGTCTTGGTTCGTGCGGCAGCTTCCATTGAGATGATTGAGCTTTGGTTTCCACGTCATAACCATAAACCCACGATTCGTCACCAGTTATGACCCTCTGGAGCAAATTTGGGTCGTCGCGGACAGAGTCCAACATCTCATTAGCAATGTTCATGCGATGCTGTTTTTGGTCGCAATTGAGCAATTTTGGTACGAATTTCGCGGCGACCCGTCTCATGCCCAAATCATTGATAAAAATCGAATGGCACGAGCCAATCGATATGTTTAGGTCCTCAGCAACTTCTCTAACGGTGATTCGACGATTGGCCAATACCATTTTCTCCACTTCATTAATTTTTTCGTCTGTTGTTGAAGTGCTCGGGCATCCGGCACGCTCTTCGTCGTTCACATCTTCTCGGCCTTCTGAGAACATTTTGTACCACCGATAAACGTTGCTTCGGTCCAAGGTAGCTTCTCCGTATGCCACAGTCAACATTCGGAATGCATCCGCGCATTTAATTTCGTTTTCCACACAAAATTTGATACAGGTTCTTTGATCCATTTTTTTGAATAGGTAAAAATCGAAGACGATCCAAAACACGTGCAAGCAAAGCAGCTGTCAACAATTAAGTGAACATTCAAAATGGCCGAGCTTGTCGGCATAAGTGAGAGACATGAGTACCAACATAACGCCACAAAAAGATCGAAATTCGAATATACGTAACCCGCGAAAATTCAAAATTCGCGATACTTTTTGAACACACCTCGTATATAGTTTCTACATCTCTCTCATATGTGTTAAAGTCAGATATCAAATATATTACTTGTAAATAAACTTTTTATTAAGTGTTTTATGAAAGTGTTACATTTACTAAAATAATATAACAATACAAAATAATGCTATAATTTCAAATAAAATATATTTTTTTTTTGTAAACACATGGTATGTTATATGTAAAATATATTTAGAAATATAATATACGTAACACAATTTAGCTATGTTAAATAAACATTTATTTAGGAACATGAATTATTTTATCACAAAATTAATTTTGATAGAAAAAAACGGTAATTATTTTAAAACAAAATTTTATTTTGATTCTAGTGTCTATTAGTTAATAATGCTTTATACGTATATTTACTTTCAAAAGAAGAATATTTAAAAAATATTAAAAAAATAATACTACAAACTTTTAATAGATAAACTAAAATTATTGAATTCTCCATTTCAAGATCTTTGAAAATAATATATAAAAAGCAAATTTATTTTTATTAAAAAAACTGACTTGTTAACTTGCGTTAAAATAAAACATTTTTTAATGAGATCTTTGTTCAAACAACTTATATAAAAAGTCTCAACTTTTACTTATCAATATATTGTTTTAGCAATTGCATGATAGCAATCATGCAATCCAATTGTTTAGATTCAGGTACTTTTTGCAAAGTAAAACCTATGGAACTTAACATACTCTTAATTTCAAGAGAAAATATATTTTGAAAATCTGTAGTATGAGATGTAGGTTGTGAACCACACGTTGAGATTGCATCTCCTACTTTTTGTGCTAAAACATTTAAATCTTTTGATTGATCTAATAGTGATTTATTAAAAGTATCTGCATTCAACTTTCTTCGTTTAGCAAACAAATCTGGCTCTGGAACACATTTTTTATAAGTATTTGCTTTCACTTGCTGCATTTGCTTTGCAGGTAACTCTATGTTATTGTTAGTTTCTGGCGGCAATATTACAGCACTTTCAGAATAAGATTGTTGTGGAATAGAATAATCCTCAGATATATCTGAAGATTTGTCGATACCTGAAATACAAAAAAATACAATTAAGATCAAAAGTATCAAATTTTTCAATTTTAATTGAGTCTCATGTATAAATAAAGTAAAAAATTTAGGAAATAACATTTACATGAAATATATGGCACTTTTTCACTCGATAAACTCAAAGTCAATGGGGAATTTAACATGTAAGTTGAAGGAGTGTTCACTTCTGATAATTTGGACGGGATGTTCACTTGTAATAAACTTGACGGGATGTTCGTTTGTGATGTAGTTTCGTATGTTGTTTTTCTTTTATAGTTTGACGTAGTTCTAAACAACACAAAATAAAAATAAATAAATTTATGATTGAGTATAATTGACCACAGAAAGAAAGATGTTGATACTTGCTTTCGATGTTTTATCACATCAGCTAGAAACATCAACTCAGTATATAGATTCCAATGAGGCGTGTATGTCTGTTCGTTAGCTCCAGCGCCTGAGCGACCACGGGATTGGATTACTTTTTTCCTTTCTCTTCCAAACCGTTGTCGTAACTGCCAAAATCTATGTTCGGCATCGGTACCTACGCAAATATACTTGCATTCATTATATGAATCCACATTAATTTTTAATGAAAATATCTAAGCATTTAATAGATTTCAAATAAATAAATCTTGCAAGTACTTACCAGTCTTTTTTTTGGATAATCCTTCCCCAACAGTAGCCCAAGCTAACCTCTTTACCTCACTGTTACTATATAATTTGTCTGACTTGTCATACAAAAAAGGATTCGCCTTAACTATGGTAATGAGTTCTTGATCATCCAGTTCATCGTTCTCATCAAATTCTTCTATAATTTCTTCTTCCATAATTTCTTTTCCTCTTTTTGAATAAAAAAGAAAGTATTTCTTGGTCCTGTACGTTAAGTTTATACTACCAACACTGATTTAAATAAGTGCACTTTTCATATGCTGCTGATTGGTTAACATAAGACCGTAGTGCGTATGAAATGAAAATAATTCATTTCGCTTACGACCTTGGTTATGTCCTTCAAAACCGGAAACGAGCTCTTTACAACTGTGGCTTACAACCTTACGTCTTGTGTTTACTGCTATTGTAGAACAGGCTTTAGCGCTTCAAACGCTACAGAGCCTTCGTAGCATTAATAAGGCTGGTCCATTTGACGCTTCGGAACGCTCCAAATAGCTCTTATTACGTCATCAATACGTCATCGTTTTCGCTCTCGATTCGCTCTAACTGCCTCACCTCAGGAGATGGGTTAGCTGGAACGTTTCAATATTTGGCGGGAAATTACAACTTGAGCCGCATTTCGATTCGCGCTCAAACCGCTGTTGGCTTCATCAATAGTTTGTTTGGGGCCGTATTTGTGTTCATACGTGTTTAAACATGATATATCAATTGACAATAAAAAGGAATTATTATCATTAACTTTCTTTGTTTCTGCTACGCGAGAAAAAATAAATTAAAATTATGACTTTACCTGAAATGACTCTTGAATTCCATAGCAGTGAGAGATGGGATAATACGTTCTACGTAACCTTCAATTTTAGGCGTTCTTCGTTTTCGTCGATTCATAACTCATTAAGACTCCTGAGTACTCGCCGCGGCCATATTGAAGTCGTGACGTCAGAAGCGAGAAATTGCGTGAAATGACACGTAATTTTGTCCGACATGCCATTTGTAAATAAAGCCAATTTGGATAAAACAAACTAAGCAGATGACTTTAAAACACTTCTAAATATCGATCACGACTATCCTTTTTCCGCTTAACAATCAGTAAATAGTTGTAAAAAGCATGTAAAGTGAAGCAATTGAAACAGGAAAACACATGGGCACATAATTTTGTCCGACGTGCCATTTCTAAATAATGCCAATTTGGATAAAACAGACTAATCAGATGGCTTTAAAACACTTCTAAATATCGGTCACGACTATCCTTTTTTCGCCTAGCAGTCAGTAAATAGTCGTAAAAAGCACGTAAAGTGACGTCTATTCAGACAGGAAAACACACTGATAGCTATTAAAAGGAGTGAAAAATGTACTTTTATGTATAAAATTCAAAGAAACTTTACTCGCGGTCCATTTTTACGAATTTGGTAAATACGAGAAAAGTCATGTTTTTACAATGAAACACATAATAACAAAATGACATGCACGATAACATTTCATCGTCAATCTGTCACGTTTCACGTGTATTAGTTCTAATTTTGTCCGCGACGAAATGTCGCTACCGTCAACGCGGAGTTCTCGGCTGAGGAGTCAGGAGCCTTAAGCAAAATTCTATTTCTTCTTCCTTATCATCATATATATAAGATATTATATCGTTGAATGTATTATAAACATTTACTAAAATTGGAACCGATTCCATTATTAAATTTAGATAAACCGCGGCTAGTTGATTCAAGTGCTACAACTGCTACAAACTGGTCCACTTGTGTAGTGATTGTAATATTGGTAACACTAGTGGACCGATCATAGCGTAGGATTTAGAGCGTAGCATTCAGAGCGTTCAGAAGTACTAAATGGACCGCAGCCTCAAAGTATAAGGATTTGGAGCCAAAATGGTATCGGAAAGTGTAAAGAGTGCACACTTTCATAATGTCCCACATAGCACGTAATATTGCAGTAATATCACAGCAATATCACTTTTAATTATTGCAATATTACAAATGAAATATTGCAGAAATATCACGAAATATTACTGTGATATCACAGTAATATTAAAATGTCCGCGAAAACGCATCACTGTAATATTACTGTAATATTTCATAGTAATATTACTGTCATATTTCAAAATATTTCTGTGATGTTTATGTGATATTTAAATAATATTGCAAGAAATTAAATAAATAAATTATTTTACTTTATTTTATTTTTATTGTTATTCTTATATTATTTTTATTGTTATTCTAATATTATTTTCATATTGTTATATGTAATATATATTAGACATAGAAAAAAATAATTATATTTATTAAAACAATACAATAATGTAAACGTAATAAATGTTTAACTTACAAAAAAAATCTCTTGTATCCTTTTGCATTATTGTTAAAAAAGATTCAATTTGAATTATAATTTTAATTTATGTTCAAGATTAAATAACAATACAAAATATTATTTACATGTAAAAATATAAAATTTTATGTGGAACAGCGTTCCACACGTACCCCTTGAAAATAAAGTTGATAAACTTGTTTCAATAAACTGATTACTGATCAGTAACTGATGATATTTTATCAGTTAACTGACAAAATATAATCCGTTACTGATCAGAAATCAGTTCATTAAAACAAGTTTATCAACTTTTTTTTCAAGGGACGTCACATTGGGAAAAAAATTAGAACAAGTATTCATTTCCAAATTACAACAAGCAACGATTTTCTTTAAAATCTCACTGAAGTGTGAGCTAGTGAGTCGTGGTGAGTCGGCTCGGTCGGCCGCAGTGGCGTCTAGATATAACACCTGTGGCTGCACTTGACTCACGAGAAGGTCTCCAGCGGCGCGGCCACCTAGCGGTGGTGCCAGCACTCACTTGTTTGCGTGGAGTCTTATACACACGGCGGGACCGCATAGCGGCTGTGCACGCGCTCACTTGTTTCGTCGTATGTGTGACGGTCGGTGACCGAGCCGCAACATTATATACATACATATAATTAATGAACATTATAAAATACCTAATTAATGATAGAATATATATAATCATATTTTTTAATAGAGTTGAAAAAAAAATGAAATCTAAAGAAAAATTTGTTGGAAATTTAATATTTTAAAAACTGGAATAACCTTTTACTGTGATGTTTAATAGTCTAATCAATATTAATGAATAAACTATTTCTCAAAATAATGTACCGAGCAGTAAATATTAAACGACGTAAAAATGTATATTTTTTTCAAAAACTTCTAAATATACTTTAAAATATTTATTGCCAAGTGAATATTAAATGTGTATTAACAAAACTTTTTGTAAACATTTTTTTTTTAAATACCTTATGATAAAAATTTTTAAAAATTAAAATTGATTTTTGTGCTCCTGAAAAATTATAAATAGTAATAAGACAAATACAAAGGTTTTTCTGTAATTTTTTAATAAAATCATTATTGATCGAGTTGTAAAGCAATAATTAAATTGATAGATTACATAGAAGAGTACATTATAGTTTATACATATATACAGTTTAATGGATAAACTAAGTAAATATCTAAACTAATAATAAAGTTAATTAACTTTTTTTCTTAACTTTTACTTTTATTCCACGAAAGGGCAAAGACATAATTATTTTATTTGTAAGTTGATTTCTTCTATAGGATACCGAAATTGCCAAGAATATTAAGGATACTAAAAATATCGAAATTAATCAAAGAGATAGTGACGTTGCATTAATAAGACATAATAAAAACGTCATTTGACATTACCTTGTTCTTTGGAATTAAATATTGCAACAATATATTGCAATGATATTGGAATATTTTAATGTTATTATCACTATGTAATATCACAGTAATATTTCTGTGATATTTCTGTGATATCAGTGGAATATTTCAATGTCATTATCACTGTGTAATATCACAGTAATATTTCTGTGATATTTCACAGTAATATGTAATATTTCTGTGATATTGCAATGATTCTGTGATATCACAGAAATATTACGTGCTATGTGGGGTATGTATCTACACATTAAGTGCAATTATTTACCGTGAGACTCCGTGAGATGCGTTAGATCTGTTGTGTTATTGTTGTACTCTGAAAAATAGAATGATATTAAACGTTTAAAAACATGCCTAATTTCAAATAAATTAAAACCTTTAGACTTTATTGAAATGTTTTTAAATAATTGTCGTACAAACTTTGTGCCATCATGCCACAATATTGTTTTTAAACTTAACAAAACATTTATTATAGCACGCATCCATTTTATCTTAAAAAAATATATTAATATTAACACATACAGAATATGCATATACAGGGTGTCCCATTTAACTTGAGACAACTAAATATTTCGAAAAATAAGCATTGTACGAAAAAATGTCCCAAATAAACTTTTAACATTATCAAGGGGGACGTCTGCCTGTGTAAAAATTAACCCACCCTCACCGCCCCTTAGGGATGGGGCGAGTGTCAACTTTGAAATTTCAAATGGGAACCCCCATTTTTTATTGCAGATTCGGATTCCTTGGAAAAAAATACGTAAGTTTTGTCCGAGACATTTTTTCGAATCGTGATAGATGTAATCAGTAAAAATTAGTTTTTGCCATTTTCTCTCACCATCGGGGTGCTTTTATTTCGGTGAGTCCCCTCGCCTCTCACCATCGGGGTGCTTTATTTCGGTGAGTCCCCTCGCCTCTCACTATTCAATTACAATAAATGCTCGAAATGATGACCTTCCATTTCGATGCATTTATTAACTCGACCTTGGAATGCTTGTACACATGTAGAAAGTGTATCTGGCGTTATTTGTGCGCAAGCATATCTAATACGTTCCATCATGTTTTCTCGAGTATTTGGTACTTCTGTATACACTTTTTCTTTAAGGTAACCCCACAAAAAGAAATCTGGTGACGTCAGGTCTGGCGATCTGGCAGGCCAATTTACCGGACCACCTCTACCGATCCAGCAATCATTGTAATTACGATTTAACACTTCTAGTACTATTAATGAATAATGTGCTGGACAACCATCATGCTGGAACCACATGTTCTGTCGCACTGCGAAAGGTACATCTTCCAACAGAATCGGTAGTTCCTCTTGCAATAAGTTACGGTATTTTTCTCCGTTCAATGTACCTTCAATAAATACGGGACCGATTAGTTTGTCACCTATGATTCCGCACCAAACGTTAACGGACCAAGGACGCTGATGCTCAACTTCACGTAACCAGTGTGGGTTTTCCACACTCCAGTAATGCATGTTGTGACGATTAACATTGCCATGGTTCGTGAAAGTTGATTCGTCGGAGAACATTACTCGATAAAAGAATTGTGGGTCTCTTTGTATTTGTGTGAGTGCCCAATTGCAAAACACGACTCGATTATTAAAATCATCGCCATGAAGTTCCTGATGCATTGAGATATGATAGGGATAGAATTTGTGATGCTTCAGGATTCTTGAAACACTAGTACGAGAAATTCCTGAATTACGAGATATCTCTCGAATACTGAGATGGGGGTCATGGGCTACTGCAGCTAGCACAGCAATTTCATTGTTCTCCCCCGTGGCAGTCGCTCTACGGGTTTTTTTTTTAGCTGTTACATTTCCTTCGGTAGTAAATTGTTTAACCAAACGAAAAAAAGTAGCACGTGATCGTGGCCTATCAGGGAAACGGTCAGCATAGAGGGTAACAGCTTCGTCGATATTTCTTCCAGACTTACCATAAATCAAAATTATTTCAACTTTCTCCTCTAAAGATAAATAATCCATTATTTATTTGCTGAAATAAAGAACGCGTCCGTAACAAAACAAGTAGCTAGCGTACCAAAACTATGAGGCATCTACATGTATGTAGTAAATTTCTGAAATACTGAAAATACCAGTTATTGAAGAATTCTTCTGACTTAATTTCTTTCATTTATTTTGTTTCTCCTTTTCAATATTACATATTTTCACCTTGGAGTTACAAGAGCCGTTTGCTATCTACCGCGCGTCGTGGTACGTAGTACGGCATTAGAGGGAGTACGAAAAGTCAGAGTCTCTTCGTGAGTTAGCCCCGTTCGTCGTGTCTCGTGTTTTGCGCGCGCGCGCGCGCGCAATCTCTCGTGCGTTCCACACAGGAGTCATGGAAGAGCGAGCGGGCGCGAAACTGATTAATGCTCGCGGCGCGGAAAATTAGTCTCGCGGCACGTCGAAATTGCGACGTTTCGTTAGGAAATGCGTTGATATTTCGTCGCGCCCGCCCGCTCTTCCGTGACTCCTGTGTGGAACGCACGAGAGATTGCGGGCGCGCGCGCGCGCGCGCAAAACACGAGACACGACGAACGGGGCTAACTCACGAAGAGACTCTGACTTTTCGTACTCCCTCTAATGCCGTACTACGTACCACGACGCGCGGTAGATAGCAAACGGCTCTTGTAACTCCAAGGTGAAAATATGTAATATTGAAAAGGAGAAACAGAATAAATGAAAGAAATTAAGTCAGAACAATTCTTCAATAACTCGTATTTTCAGTATTTCAGAAATTTACTACATACATGTAGATGCCTCATAGTTTTGGTACGCTAGCTACTTGTTTTGTTACGGACGCGTTCTTTATTTCAGCAAATAAATAATGGATTATTTATCTTTAGAGGAGAAAGTTGAAATAATTTTGATTTATGGTAAGTCTGGAAGAAATATCGACGAAGCTGTTACCCTCTATGCTGTTTCCCTGATAGGCCACGATCACGTGCTACTTTTTTTCGTTTGGTTAAACAATTTACTACCGAAGGAAATGTAACAGCTAAAAAAAAAAAACCCGTAGAGCGACTGCCACGGGGGAGAACAATGAAATTGCTGTGCTAGCTGCAGTAGCCCATGACCCCCATCTCAGTATTCGAGAGATATCTCGTAATTCAGGAATTTCTCGTACTAGTGTTTCGAGAATCCTGAAGCATCACAAATTCCATCCCTATCATATCTCAATGCATCAGGAACTTCATGGCGATGATTTTAATAATCGAGTGGTGTTTTGCAATTGGGCACTCACACAAATACAAAGAGACCCACAATTCTTTTATCGAGTAATGTTCTCCGACGAATCAACTTTCACGAACCATGGCAATGTTAATCGTCACAACATGCATTACTGGAGTGTGGAAAACCCACACTGGTTACGTGAAGTTGAGCATCAGCGTCCTTGGTCCGTTAACGTTTGGTGCGGAATCATAGGTAACAAACTAATCGGTCCCGTATTTATTGAAGGTACATTGAACGGAGAAAAATACCGTAACTTATTGCAAGAGGAACTACCGATTCTGTTGGAAGATGTACCTTTCGCAGTGCGACAGAACATGTGGTTCCAGCATGATGGTTGTCCAGCACATTATTCATTAATAGTACGAGAAGTGTTAAATCGTAATTACAATGATTGCTGGATCGGTAGAGGTGGTCCGGTAAATTGGCCTGCCAGATCGCCAGACCTGACGTCACCAGATTTCTTTTTGTGGGGTTACCTTAAAGAAAAAGTGTATACAGAAGTACCAAATACTCGAGAAAACATGATGGAACGTATTAGATATGCTTGCGCACAAATAACGCCAGATACACTTTCTACATGTGTACAAGCATTCCAAGGTCGAGTTAATAAATGCATCGAAATGGAAGGTCATCATTTCGAGCATTTATTGTAATTGAATAGTGAGAGGCGAGGGGACTCACCGAAATAAAGCACCCCGATGGTGAGAGGCGAGGGGACTCACCGAAATAAAAGCACCCCGATGGTGAGAGAAAATGGCAAAAACTAATTTTTACTGATTACATCTATCACGATTCGAAAAAATGTCTCGAACAAAACTTACGTATTTTTTTCCAAGGAATCCAAATCTGCAATAAAAAATGGGGGTTCCCATTTGAAATTTCAAAGTTGACACTCGCCCCACCCCTAAGGGGCGGTGGGGGTGGGTTAATTTTTACACAGGCAGACGTCCCCCTTGATAATGTTAAAAGTTTATTTGGGACATTTTTTCGTACAATGCTTATTTTTTGAAATATTTAGTTGTCTCAAGTTAAATGGGACACCCTGTATAATATTAACGCATATTAAACACATATAGTAGTAAAAGCGTTGCAATAAAATCATATGTGAATAAGAACCATTATAAATAAAATTAATTTATATATTAGGAGTACAAGTTTCATGGGCTTCTAATGGACGTCCATCTGACTTCTATGATGGAAATAAAATCCCATACAGCTATGGAAGTTGGATGGATGTCCAATGGAGATCTATTTGACTTCCATGATGGAAGTAAAATCTCATGGAGCTATGGAGGTTTCATGGACTTCTAATGGACGTCCATCTAATTTCCATGATGGAAGTAAAATCTCATGTAGCTATGGAGGTTTCATGGACTTCTAATGGACGTTCATCTAACTTCCACCATGGAGATAGACGTCCCATGGAGCTATGGAAGGGCGATGGACATCCACTGGAAGTCAATTTCTATGTGGGTATGGCGATGACTCCATATCATTTTTTAGCAAACTTGTTAGATCATCGTTACAAAAGTCAAAAATTAAGAAACCGAATGATACCGAAGGAATCCATATTAATATTGCAGTTTGAAATTCGAATCACATTCATATTTAAAGTTAAATATATTCAATAATTCATTTAATGTGTTATTATATTTGACATTAGATAAAAATTTTAATTTTAATTAGTTGTGTGATAAGAATTTTTACTTAATGAAAATTTTACTTTGAATTCAAATATACTTTCTTACATACATACTTGTAAATTAATGGAAAATATTTTCTACATATATTTTATTATTTAAAATCAGAGCGTATTTAAAACATATATTATTTTAATATATTTAAATGTGCTAAAAAAATGATCCTTCTCAAACATTATTTTTGCAAGACTTCAACTAAAATATTTTAAATAGCAAGGAAATTAATTATTATATCAAATAAAATTTTAACAGCGGTATGTAAAACCAACATTACAATTTAAGAATTAAAATTATAAATGTTTTCTTAATTTTTAATTATCTAACGAAATAATAAAGAAATAATACATTTTCTTTTTGTAGCATTAAAATAAGAAGAGTAAGCAATAATTGAACAAAAAATTGTTGGACGAATTGTATGAAAATTTTGTCCGACGCTTACTTTTTGAATAATAAAAGGATAAAGTTAGCGAATCACGGGCCATGTACACATGGTAGACAAAGGCGCCGCAACTCACCGTCCGACACGGGTAAGCGCCCGCGTCGGACGGTGAGTTGCGGCGCCTTTGTTTACCACGTGTACACGGCCTGTGATTCGCTAACTTTATCCTCTTATTATTCAAAAAGTAAACGTCGGACAAAATTTTCGTACAGGAAAAATCGTCTCAGAATTTATTCAAGAATACGTCTTTACAGGGTCACACGGGTCGTTCTGAATCACCCTGTATATATATATGCTACAAATAATTTTTAATATGTTGTATTCTTTTATTTTTAGTAAATATCAGAATAAGACTGCAAATCATGATGATGACGAATAATATATATTTTTATTTACTATAACAATATAGTAATATTATATATCAAACAGAATAGGATGGAAAAGAGTTAATAATGAAATAAGTGACTTTTGCGATGAAAGCGGAGGTCCAGGGTGCGCGCGCGCGTGTGTGTGTGTGTGTGTGTGTGTGTGTGTGGGTAGGAAACAATGGATCTAAAGGCCGGTTACTCTGGCATCTCGTTTGACAGCGGAATTGGGGGGAGGGGGAGGGGGATTAAAAAGGCGCTCTTCGGGACGAGGTGAAAATTAGAATACGTGGAGGGGAGACGAGAATCATGGAGAAGCCTTCACCGAGAGAAAAATTATGATTAAAGTCAAGAAATCTTTTCTTTAAACATATTTTTTATTATACAAGTTAAAGTGAAAATATTTTGAAAAAAATAAAAATTTATTTGATTTGAAGAAATGACGTAATTAGCTTTTACTGAAGTAAATAAATTATTTGTTCAAATTATTTATATAATTGAAATAAATATCTTTTTAATTCAAAGTAATACTGATGGAATCATAAAAATTAATTTACTTGTTCTTCAGTAAAAAAAGAATTTTTGTTGCCCATCCAAATTATTTCTTTGATTCTAATAAAAAGAAATAACCAAGAAATTTCTTCACATCGAAGAAATTTTTGTTTGACCGTATAGCAATGACCGTACAGTAGACCTAGTTTTCCCCCTGTGACGTCATTTGTTTTGTCGCCCCATGGCTGCACACATACTACATGCAATTACTTAATATTCTTTAAAGTACATTTCTTCTGCATCAACTGCCGGCCTCCAGCGCTTCTTCCACTGTTCGTATTTCCCCTGAAAGGCAGAAACCGGCACCTCCTTTAAACAATGCATCGAAGCCTCTTCCACGTCGCTCGCAGCGCGGGAAAAACTGGGCAATCACAACTTGGCAACGTTTTTACCACCTCCCTACAGCCCAGATCTAGCTCCTGCCGACTACTTCTTCTTCCCACGCATCAAGTCAACACTCAAGGGACACCACTACGGGACACGGATACTGGTGAAAGAGGCTTTGGCGCAGTGTTGAAAGGAGGTGTCGGTTACCGCCTTCCAGGGGGCATACAAACAATGGAAGAAGCGCTGGAGGCGAGCGGTTGATGCAGGAGGGATGTATTTTGATGTATATTAAGTAATTGTACATATATTTACAATAATTTTTTCCCCTGGATGCATTCCCGATACTTAAAAAAATGAACCACGTATGAAGAACTTTGCGCACAGCGTAATATTCAATCATATATAACTTCCGCATTTATAATTAAAAATTAACAAAAAACTGTACGTTCTTAAAATATGGATAAAAATTGGGGGGGGGGGGGGAAATTTCAAATTCATTGAATAATTAGTTTTTGAAAAAAAATTCCTAAATTTTACTATACTTTTGGCCAAAGAACCGAATTTCCTCAATTCAGACCTTATTAAAAACACTGCAACCATTTAATAAAAACTATGTCCAAGATTAAATGACTTCTTCTTGTTTATTTAAAAATGTTTTATATAGATCATTTTATTTTGGTGAGTGGTTGAAATAAACATTTTATTTTTATTTCTCATATTTGAAAAACTTTATAAATAAAGTTTATGAAAAATAAAATAAGTTAGGTGGGTCTTATTCGGCTCAAGTACCTTATTGAACAAAACATTTTACAAACAAAGAAAAACAGAAAAAGCAATAGGATAGGACTATATATTCAGTTTAAGCATCAATATGCAAAGAATAACATCAATAAAGAGAGCATATACTCTCTCTTCGACCATCACGATCGTTGGTATAAAGCTAGGTCTACGCTTAGCAAACAAACACCGAATGAATAGCGAGTTTGAATGTTCGTTGTTATCATTTAGTAGATATACGCTAAAGTGAATGCGAATAGAACGTTCGATTCGCATTCGGTTCGATTCGTTCATGAGGCGATACATCAAAAAGAATTCGTGCGCGATATAAAGTTTATAAGTGCGTTTGCAGCTGTTCGTTCGGTGTTCGTTCGCTAAGTGTATATCCAGCTTAACATAATCAGTAACGAACGTTCTTTTATGTACGGAAATTATGAAATAATAGCACAAGTATAATAGAT
>NC_052679.1:8396823-8421934 GCF_016802725.1 Solenopsis invicta | reverse complement strand
TCAAAATTGTAAAAAAATTTTACTAACAAGCGGAGGATCAGGTAAGTCACCCTAGGATTTCGATCCCAATTTTTTTAGTTATTCCGAGACAAAAAAAAGTTTACGTCTTCCGGCGTTTAATCGAATAGGCCTTAGTTTCGAAATAATAAATTTGTGAAAAATGGACCTCTATTAAGCTGGACCCCCCACCAGCGAAAATCGAGTTCGCACTAGGTCAAAAATTTAGTGCTTTTTAGGTGCTAATTTAGTACTCTAGTCCGAATTTTGGTGCTCAAACCGTTTAGCAGTAATTAAAAAAAAAAAATGGGGGGGATGCAGCTTAATGGCAAGCTGGAACCCCCCATAATAAAAGTGGTCACAAACACAAAACAAGTACATTAGAATTTAGTGCTAATTTAGTGCTCAAAGAAACCCCTAAAAAAAAATTAAAAATTAATAATTGTTTAAAAAAACATCACTATAAACCCAGCGCAGCATTGCGATCTTGGAGAACAATACTTACAGACCACTAAATTTGTATGTTTTTAGTAGTAAAATAACATGGAAAACGAAAATAATCATAATACAACAAGATTCAAAGTTATTAATATAATAATAATTATTAATTCCTGTCCGATAGTGCAAAAAATCAGTTATCAGATCGTCGAATTTGACGATTGTAAAAATTATATACTAAAATGTTATTTAGACATCGAAGTATCAAAATATATCAATTTTAAATCAAGTGCTCACTGCAAATTGCTGAAAAATAAATTGTTTATGCGCGGAAAGCAATCGCCGCGCTCTAACTTTACTCTCCAGATCGTCAGAAAATTTGGTGCTCCAAAAATCTTATATCAAAATGTTCATTAAACATCGTAATATTATAATAAATTAATTGCGACTTTGGTGCTCGATGTCACTTGCCGAAAAATAAATTGTTTATGCGCGGAGAGCACGCGCCGCGCACTAACCTTACTCTTCAGATCGTCAGAAAATTTGGTGCTCGCAAAAATCTTATATCAAAATGTTCCTTAGACATCGTAGTATTATAATAAATTAATTGCGACTTTGGTGCTCGATGCTAACTGCTGAAAAATAAATTGTTTATGCGCGGAGAGCACGCGCCGCGCACTAACTTTACTCTCCAGATCGTCAGAAAATTTGGTGCTCGTAAAAATCTTATATCAAAATGTTCTTTAGACATCGTAGTATTATAATAAATTAATTGCGACTTTAGTGCTCGATGCCAACTGCTAAAAAATAAATTGTTTATGCGCGGAGAGCACGCGCCGCGCACTACTCTCCAGATTGTCAGAAAATTTGGTGCTCGCAAAAATCTTATATCAAAATGTTCATTAGACATCGTAATATTATAATAAATTAATTGCGACTTTGGTGCTCGATGTCATTTGCTGAAAAATAAATTGTTTATGCGCGGAGAACACGTGCCACGCTCTAACTTTACTCTTCAGATTGTCAGAAAATTTGGTGCTCGTAAAAATCTTATATCAAAATGTTCCTTAGACATCGTAGTATTATAATAAATTATTTGCGACTTTAGTGCTCGATGCCAACTGCTGAAAAATAAATTGTTTATGCGCGGAGAGCACGCGCCGCGCACTAACCTTACTCTCCAGATCGTCAGAAAATTTGGTGCTCGCAAAAATCTTATATCAAAATGTTCCTTAGACATCGTAGTATTATAATAAATTAATTGCGATTTTGGTGCTCGATGCTAACTGCTGAAAAATAAATTGTTTATGAGCGGAGAGCACGCGCCGCGCACTAACTTTACTCTCCAGATCGTCAGAAAATTTGGTGCTCGCAAAAATCTTATATCAAAATGTTCATTAGACATCGTAATATTATAATAAATTAATTGCGACTTTGGTGCTCGATGGTAATTGCTGAAAAATAAATTGTTTATGCGCGGAGAGCTCGCGCCGCGCACTAACTTTACTCTCCAGACTTTACTCTCAGAGACTTTGGTGCTTGTAAAAATCTTATATATCAAAATGTTGTTGTGAAGAGTTGCTTAGTCAAGATTTAGATGAGAGGATGGAATTTTGTGAAGAAATTGAGGAATGTGGAAACGATTTTGTAAGTAAAATTATTTTTACAGATGAAGCTGCTTTTCAAATTAATGGAAATGTGAATCATCAAAACTTTCGATATTGGAGCACTGAAAATCCACACTGGATGAGAGATGATAAAACCCAATATCTTGCTAAAGTAAATATTTGAGCAGGTATAATAGGAGAGCATTTAATCGAGCCTTTTTTCTTTGCTGAAAATCTTAACGCTGAAGCGTATAAAATTATGCTAATTCAGCAAATTATATCCGCTATTAGAAACCTTTACCTTAATGATGAGTTCAATCAATTATGGTTTCAGCATAATGGAGCACCGGTACATTTTGCGTTGCGTGTACGGCGTGTTTTAGATAAAAACTTCCCACATAGATGGATAGGAAGACGTTGTACAATTGAATGGCCGCCAAGATCCCCCGATTTGACGCTTCTTGATTATTTTCTGTGGAGCTACTTGAAAGAACGAGTTTACAAAACAAGACCTGTCAACATTGAAGATTTGAAGCAGCGAATAACTAATAAAATGAATACAATAACTGTCGAAATGTTGACGAATGTGAGAGACGCATTTCCATTACGACTAGTTCATTGTCAAGCAGAGGAGGGCAGACAATTTGAGCATTTGTTGTAAGTGATAAACTGGCTTATGTACCAACCGCACAAATGAGAGGCAAGGGGACTCACTATAATCAAGCACTCCGAAGAGAGAAAAATGATCGTTTTACATAAAATCAGTCCTTTTCAGGATTACACGATGTACTAAATTCAACTGAGCAACCTCCACGTGGTGTACATTGGATAACGCAAATGCCGATGGTAATAAAAATCTTAAAATTCAAATATTTTTGCGAAAAATGATTGCAGCGCCCTCTATGCATAGTGTTTTGAATTTGTCTCAAAAAGACCTTTCAAACGAGCCACCACTTGACCCCCCTTTCCATTTAAAAATTTATTTCCCTTTGCGCCTCCCGCATCTCTTTAGGGTTAGAGGGTTGCAACCCCCCGCAAAAGATAGATTTTTTGAAAACTTGTTTGACGTGCTAGCGCTTGACGTTTCGGCAAATTTCGAAAGTTTTATTTTTTCAAAAGATATTAGACTGGTTCGCGACTTAATGAACACCCTGTATATACAGGGATGCACGATCAACATCCAATATATACATATACACAGTATTTTATTGAATAACGATAAAGTTCCCAAAGTCCACAAGAACAAGTTCCGAGCAGCCGCGAAGTGTCGTCGGAATCGCAGCAATCGCCGAATCAGCCGCCTCAAAGCTATTGAGGAGGAAATAAAAAAGATTGCCGCGCAAGTCGATCTAATCTAGCCCTCTATCTCATATTCGCCAGTCGCACCAGAAGAAGAGCGCCTTCTTCCATTCGAGTTTTGCCTTAATTCACCTGTAGATAATTCCCCTCGCGCCGATTTGCCCAACTCTCAATTAACATATAGAATCTTTCCGGACTCTCTCGTCTCACTCTCTCCTCAAGGATCTCCGATCCCTGAAGTCATCGATCTGGAGGAAGAGCAACCTCCTGCGGATTTCCTAGGGGCCTACGATCTCGAAGAGGAGGAGGAACTTTGTTCAACCCTTCCGATCCTCGGATCTTATGATCTCGAGGACGAGAATTGTTTCCCTAGTCCTGCGCTTAGTGTAGAATTTGTAGAGGAGCTACCACCATTTCCCCCGCGTTGTTATTTTGCCCCTGGTCCCCTTCAATCATTGGAATCAATTTTATCAGTGCTTCCAATATCCTCCCGCTCCCTCCTGGCGCGTTCTCGATCGGGCCTGAGGCATTTGATCTTAAAGCGGTCCGTGCCTTCGTTTCTCGTTCTCCCCCCGATGCGCCCGTCCCCGTGTATCTCAACCCCATATATACCCGAATTATTATTTAGTCCCGAAGTTAATATTTCTGAACCACTTTTGCCTTAACACTGCCGTGTTAGACGAAGTTCTAATGTAACCACACACTCACATCCATACATATACACTTAGACGGAATTAGAAATTGTAACGTGGATATCTAATATTATAAGGTAATTGTATTATCCGCTGTAATTATAAATTAACTGTATTCAACCTCGTAATTATTAATTTAAATAAAATAATTATAATAATAGAACCATTAGCTCAACTCTTCCTTTTTCTTAGTTTAAATAATATAATTTTATTACCAATCTGTTCTTTATTCAACAAATTCTAGACTTCCTCTAATTTAAATAATATAAAGAGAAAGGGGAGACGTTAATTCAATCAGTCAAACAACATTATTGAAATTCTTCCTCATTTTATTTTAAGTATCATAAATATACGAATAAAATGTTAAATTATCCATTAAGTTAAATGGCATTGTATTCGTCATTATTATTAATTTAGAATAAATCATGTATAATAACTAATTTGCCCTGATTTCTTAACTATGACCACCATTCCCCGGTCTTAAGATAAGCACTAGGTCCGATCCTGAGGTAAAACAATTAGATTTGTTGCCAAGATGGATGCGTAAAATTGTCCACGGCGGATTTGATTTGATAAAAAAACAATTACTTGATGTCTATTTAATTACATTTAATAAACAATATTGAGAGCAGAGCTTTGAACGAGCGATGCGCTTCCGCCATTAGAGATGGCAGCTGCGATGGCATGTGTGCCGAGCGCCTCTCGTGCGTATCTCTCGATACGCTTGAACGTGAGCAACCGTCTTGTGTGCATTTCTTCTGAGATCGCGTCTTGAGCGGAGATCAAGTGATTCTTGTGTTCATTAAATAAAGAGCTTTTCATACCAAAAGGTGTGTGTACTGTTCATTCGGCGGATTGCATCCTACTCCCGGCGAAGATATTACTACAGGTTATGGGCCCAGTGCACGTGTCCACTGCGCAAGAGGAAAGATACACGTGGATATCTCAACCGGAAGTTTTGTGAGACGGTGAAGGGCAGTGAGAGATTAGAGCGATTAGAAGATTAGAGGGTAAGTAAATGACATCTCTCGATGCTGACGAGCAAAACGAGAAAAATTTCAGCTAATAAGAACGTTCGATATATACCGCTAGAAGAGGATAGAAGAAGGTTTTACCTTTGAGAGATAGAGATAGAGTATAACATAGAAGTAGAGTTTTCCGGCTAATAAGAACGTTCGAGAAACACTGTTAGAAGTTAGAAGGAGACAAACTTCTTTGTCTTTTTGATAGAAGTAGAGAAAGATGAAATTGAAAGAGAGTGTGTACAATAGAGAGATGCCGCTTGAGAACGAGCAGGCGAAGTGCGTGTGCAAGTCCGAGCTTGTACGGCGAGAGCCTTTTGTTTTTTTTTTTACGCGCGAATCTTGTTGCTGGGCGCGCACAATCATATAACCGATTTCGACTAACAATACGTCACCGGTGTTAGATGAATAGATGACTAGAGAACGATATATGTGTAAACATGATATGCGTATGTATAGAGTTCTGCATGAATATGCGAGAGCTTTATTTTATTGTTTTTGAAATCGGTGTGTATCGGGTCGGTGATCGAGCAGACTTGCTGTGCGGTGTAGCTTGATTACTGTTCAGGGAGGCCGTGTAAATTGGTAAGGGCCCCGTGCGTGTGCGTGATCAACCCGAGTTCCCATAGATCTTTTCAGCAGTGCTGGGGATCGCAACGGACAGTGGTGTGCGCGCGCGGACAGCCCTGCTGAGGCACATGGTTTTCCCGCTTTGAGATTATTGTGAATTGCAGTGCGTTCTATATGATCTTACAAGCATACAATTTTTTTGTAATTTAGAGACTAGATAATAGTAGAGGAGAAGCGGGTATTATGGCTACTGTCGACAATATGGTTACTCCTATTATCTCCGTTATTAGATGACGTATTCTAACAATTGCTTATGGAGTTATTCATTTAGTAGCCCATCGTTTTTTAGTGATGTTAATATGACAATACATAATAAGTGACAATTGTTATAAGCATTTTTACTTTTGAGCACTTCTAAACTTTTTCAAGGTTCACCTTTAACCTTTAATTACTCATACTTTCTCATTATTCTTAAACTTGAGTGTATTATCACACGAATGTACATACACTTGAGTGTTTTTTTTATTATTTACCTTCTTATTCAGCTATACACATTTTAAGTTATACAAAGTTAAAACAATAACATGGAATTTCATTAATATGGCTTTTTAAGCAAAATTTTTATATTGAAATATTTCTTCGATAAATCAATCGTCATTCTAGAGAGCGGTGTTTAAAAACATTAAAAACATTATTTTATTCTTGTTGTTTAATGTTAAACAGGGATAGAATGACATTTTTAACTAAATTTCTAATGGTATTTTTAAAGTTACTGAACGCAAGAAAATTCTATATTAGGAAAATTCTAAACAATAAAAAATTAAAAATACATAATTTTGTAACAAGATACTGTGTTTCTTCTAAACTAAACTAACTTTTTTAAATTATTCTTATAGATAGCCATATTACAACCACTTTTTTTCTGCCACCGATTATGCAGAGCATTAGATTTTTATAAATCACGTCCTAAATAATAAATATCTCATTACTTTGAGCCTAGAATCTGTCAAACAACATTTTGACGAATGTAATCGTTCAAGTTTCAATAGAAAATATTAATTATAAACAAAATGATTTAATAAAATGAAAATGAGTGCCATATTACCCTCTTCTCCTCTATTGTAAATTAATATACTAATGATATATCAACAGCTAAATCCCGATTAGAGAATGGACGACAAGGTAGAAAATATCTCGTTAGAGGATGAGATTCCGGAAGCGCTGGTCAACTACGACAGCGATAGCAGCATGACTACCGTGATCGAGAGCGACAGCGCAGACGGCGAGAAGAGGGAGAAAGAGAAAAAGACGGAAAGTACAGGAGCGATTCCGAAAAAGAAGCTGCCTGTCGTCACCGAGAACATCGAGGTGACTAAAGTGGGTGGAAAACCTTCCGATGCTGCCGATCGGAAGTAGAATGATATACGAGAAGCAGGAGAAATTAGTCACCAAAATGGAAAATTCCATGAAGCTGATGGACAAAATCATGTCGAAAGCCACCGATATGATGGAAAACATGGTGGAAGTTACCCGACTCAATCTAGAGAGAGAAAGGGTAAAACTTAGAAGCTTAGAGGTAAATAATAAAAATGTGCATGGTTCAATAAATAACAGCATAACAACGGTTAGAGAATCAGAAGTAGAATCTAAAAAGAAAAAGTTAGATGAAATAAAAGTCTGTTCCGCCGAAAAAGATAAAAGTTTAGAGACATTTAAAAACACGATAGAGTTAGCATTAAATAAACAAAGACTGCATATTAAAAGAGAATACAAGCTGACGCAAAAATACAATTTTGATCTTTGGATGGATTATTTAAAATCTGAATTAACGAATAACGATTTATTAGATGTAATAGATTTGAGTGTTACAAGTCCTGAAAATCTTTCCGAATCAAAAATCATTAAAAGAAAAGCTTTAGTCAGAGATATTATTATAAATCATTTGGATGAAAGCTATCATAAGAGAATTTTATATGAAAAAGAGCCGATAGAGATATTAAAGAAATTAAGAGGATATAAAAAGAGCGAAATAAATGTAACTCATACATCTGTAAGAGCTAAGCTTTATCAAATTAAAATGAGAAAAGATGAAAAAGTAAGTGATTTTTGCGAACGCTTTGATTCGATAATTAGAGAATATGAGTCATGCGAGGATGCAGTGCCTCTCGCAGAACAAGAAATCAGATCCGCATTATATCAGGCCGTGTCAATCAATGTACCGGAACTGAGAAATGTGGATTTGATTAGAAGACAATCAAGTCTTAAAGAAATGAATGTAGACGAAATAAAATCTTTTATGATGCAGTTAGAGGCAGAAAAGAAAAACGAGAAAGTAGAGAAGATAGACAAACCAGAGATCAGAGCACAGAGAGCAACCATAGAGGAAACAAAATGCTTCAGATGCAACAAGCTGGGCCACATGGCAAAGGATTGCCCGCTAGCAGAACATGGGGCATGGTTCTGTTATTATTGCCAGGAAGTACGAGGTCATAAAGGGGATAGCTGCCCCAATTCCGGAAAAGAGGCGAACAGATTTAGAGGAAAAAGGTATGCAGATAAAGTTGTTAATAAAAATATAAAGAAAAAGGGTAAATTTGAACCTAGAGGCACTAAAAGAGTTAACGACAAAGGGAAGATAACTAAGCTGCAAAACTTCAAGAAAACTTCAACGAAGACAGCAACAGAAGATAAATCAAAAGAAGGTAAAATAGGTGTGGTTAGATTAATAAAAGATAGAAATAGTGCAAAAGAGTTGGTTAATTTTATTGCAGACTCGGGCGCAACAGATCATATTGTGAATAAAAGTATGATTTTGTCAAATTTTGAAAAATGTAATGATAGAGTTATTAAATGCGTGAATAAAAATGAGCTTGCAGACATTTCAATAGATGGTAAAGGAGATCTTCTATTAATATCAAATACCAAAGAAAATAAAGTCATTAAATTAACAAATGTTATGGCAACGAAAGAAGTATCTGAAAATCTATTGTCTTTAAGAAAACTGGCTGATGCAGGGTTCAGTATTTATTTAGATGATAAATTGCTTAAAGTTTACAATAAATTAACAAATAAAACAGTTTTCGAAGGAAAATATGAGAAGCCAAATTGGATTATTCAATTCGAAGTCAAAAACAAATATATAGAGGACAAAGATAATGTTGAGTGTGCTGTGTATAAATGTAGAGCAGCAATTGTTCCACATTGTGAGTTTCCTGAACAATCGCGAGCAAACATTCGAAATAATGAGATATCAATTTCGGAGGGAGAATTAAATGAGAGAAATAATGTTGACTCTGCGATTGGGAGGGAGAATGAAGGAGAGCTCACAAATGTGAACAACAGCAATACTGAATCTGAGCAAGCCATTAAGTTAGAGGACATACAAACAATAGAAAATATAGAAGAAATGTTTGAAAGCTTAGTAACCGAAAAAGTAAAGAAATTAGAGAAAATAAATGAGGCAATGTTATGGCATGTTAGACTAGGTCACGCATCGCTAAACTATTTAAAACAATTACAAAAGGTAGAAAAGAGATTAGAGAATGTCAAGTTTGATAATTCCATATTAGAGTGTGAAGTCTGTATAATGGCAAAGATGACAAAACTGCCGTTGAAAGAGAATAGAAGTAGAGCTCAGAGACCATTACAGGTAATACATACGGACATCATGGGACCAAACAAACCTACATCCTATCCAGGACAAAAGAGATTTATAATAACTTTTATAGACGACTATTCCAGATTGGCGAAAGCTTACTCTTTGAAGACGAAAGATGAATCAGGAGAAGCTCTAGAGAAATATCTAATATCCGCCAGAAATCTATTAGGAAAAGAAGAAAAACTGTGTTACGTGAAGTCAGATCAAGGAATTCACGGGAGGTACATTTAGAGAAGTGCTGAAAAGAGAAAAGATAGAAGCTATATTTGCACCACCGTACACTCCGGAACACAATGGAGTTGCAGAGAGATTCAACAGAACATTACAAGAGAAAGTAAGAACATATATGTTCGACTCGGGATTACCAAAGAGTATGTGGGAGTTGGCGGTTGACGCTGCTGTGCATGCGTACAACAGATCTCCACACAAAACTATAGAGTATGAAATCCCGTTGAAGAAGTTTTCACCGGAAACGAATTGTCACTTTGAGCAAGTGAAGAGATTCGGATGTATTGGATATGCAAGAGTACCAAAGTCCACGTCGAAATTCGACAAGAGAGCTATTAGAGGTGTGTTGGTGGGCTACACTGACACTGGATATGTACTGGCATCCAAGCTCAAGAAAATTCATAGAGTCCCGACACATTCGGTTTAATGAAAAGGTGACATACAAAAATGTATATCAAAACAGTCAAACGGAAAAAGAAAAAGATTCTGATTGGATGAAAGAATTTGTAGAAGATGAAGAAGAGGGAAAACAAAAATTAGAGATTCCTGAGAAAAGGAAAAGAGGAAGACCAAGAAAACAAATAACTCAGTTAGAGGAACAGAAACAGAAGGTCGAACAAAATAAGAGCGAAACTCCAATAACTAGAAGTAAGAGCAAAAGAAAATTAGAGGATAAGGAAGACACTAATTTGCGGAGACTAATAGAAGATATTAGTTTCACTAAGCATATTACTGTAAAGGATACTGGACAGAATATAGAAATTGAAGATGAGATGAGTCGATGTCTTTTGGCATCCTTACATAGAGAACCCCCGACATATGAAGAGGCGATGATGAGCAGCGAAAGAGAAAATTGGAAAAATGCTGTAATAGAAGAACTTGAATCTATGCAAATCAATCAAGTATGGAGGCTTGTTGATAGACCAAGAGAGACGATGGACGGTAAACAAGCTAATGTTATAGATTCAAGATGGGTATTTAAGAGAAAATTAGAAGCAGATGGATCGACCAGATATAAAGCGAGACTGGTGATAAGAGGATGTAAAGACAAGAATGTGTACGATCTAAAAGAGACATATGCACCGGTTTCAAGATTGTCTTTGGTCAGATCTATATTGGCAATAATAAACAAATATAATTTGTACACCTATCAACTGGATGTGAAAACTGCGTTCCTGAATGGAACAATAGAAGAAGATATATATATGGAAATTCCAGACGGAATAGAAGTAGATAAAAACATTAAAAAGACAAAGGTGTGTAAATTAAATAGAGCTCTGTATGGATTGAAAATAAGTCCGAAAAGATGGAATAAGAGATTTTCAGAAGAAGCCAAGAAACTTGGATTAGAGAATGATCTACACGATCCATGCCTGTTCACATGGAGGAAAGAAGGCATAATGGTGATCATATTACTTTATGTAGATGACATGCTAGTTGCAAGCAACGACCAGAAGAAATTAGAGGAAATTACAGAAAAGTTGAGTGAAACCTTTGAGATGAAGAATCTTGGAGAACCCAAGACTTTTCTGGGAATAACAATAGAGCGAAACAAAGAAGAAAGATATATGAGCATTCATCAGACGCAATATACTGAGAGAGTACTTGAAAAGTTTCATATGAATGAATGCAAGCCTCAGAGTACTCCTATGGTCACTAGAAGGCTGAGCAACAAAAAGAGTAAATTAGAAGAAAAGAATTCTGAAAAAGAAGCTATAAGAGTACCCTATAGAGAGGCGATAGGAAGTTTAATGTATCTGGCTAATGCTACACGACCTGACATAGCTTTTGCAGTAAATTATTTGGCGAGAAAACAGTTAGAGCCTACAGAAGAAGACTGGCAAGATGTGAAAAGAGTCTTCAGATATCTTAGAGGAACTGCAAATCGAGGATTAACATTTAGAGGTAAAACAGACGAGTTAGAGTCATTACCAGACGCCAGTTTCAGAGATTGCATTGACTCTACATCCACTGGAGGATATATAATCAGACTATATGGAGATGTAATAGCATGGAAAAGTTATAAACAAAATTACGTTACACTCTCTACATGCCAAGCAGAATACCTAGCAATGAGTGAGTCCTGTCAAGAAGTAATCTCATTAGACAAGTCACTCAGATATGTTGTTGGAGGAACATTCTTGCCTGTAACAATCTGGTGTGACAACAGAGCGGCAGGAAACTGCACTAAGAAGGATGGAAGTCACAAACTCAAAACATTTGATGACAACTTAGAGGAAATAAAGAAAAATTTAATAGAGAGAGAAGAAACTGGAAACAGAAAACATATGGCTGACACTCATGGAGATTTTGTCAAACAGTGTGTTGACCAAGGGAAGGTGAAAGTCGAATGGGTCGAGACCAAAGAGAATTTGGCAGACATAATGACAAAACCTTTGCTTTTAGAAGCATTAGCGTATCTAAGAGACAAGATAATGAATGTAGAGTCTGAACAAAATTAGAGATCAATACTTATTTATAAACTGATTTTTGTTATGTTTCAGATAGAGACTAGAGGCAGAGAAGTGCCGCGGATCGCTCGCACAAAGGGAGGGAGTATTGAGAGCAGAGCTTTGAACGAGCGATGCGCTCCCGCCATTAGAGATGGCAGCTGCGATGGCATGTGTGCCGAGCGCCTCTCGTGCGTATCTCTCGATACGCTTGAACGTAAGCAACCGTCTTGTGTGCATTCCTTCTGAGATCGCGTCTTGAGCGGAGATCAAGTGATTCTTGTGTTCATTAAATAAAGAGCTTTTCATACCAAAAGGTGTGTGTACTGTTCATTCGGCGGATTGCATCCTACTCCCGGCGAAGATATTACTACAAACAATAGCTCAAAGAACGCAGAAAAAAACGTACTTTTGTTAGGTATAACAAGATTAAATGAATAAAGTTTTCTTTTATAATTTTGAAAATTTATATCATTCTCTTTCTTATTGATTCGCTATTTTCTTTGAGAATTTAATCAAGTCTCGGATAGATTCAAATTTTATTTCTTTTTCTATTTACTTTTGCGGATTTTTCCGACCAAGTCTCAGATAGATCCAAATTCTATTTCTTTCTCTATTTACTTTTGCGGCTTTTTCCGAGCAAGTTTCGGATAGATCCAAATTCTATCTCCCTTTCTCCTTTCAAGAATTTAGTCGAGCTTGTCTTCGATTAGATTCAAAATCTATTCTTTCCTTTATTCTCACTCCGAGAATTCAAACCTATTTCCTGTTGAGTTTAATCTACTCAATTTTCCAGGATAACTTTATATAAATAATTTTTTTTTTAACAAAGAGAGAAACGTTACATTTTTACTAATATTAATTTTAGTGAACGAAAATTTCCTGCGACTAGTCCATAACTGGAAATCCCGAGTAGCTGTGAAGCATTAGTGGAATCGCCGCAATCGTCCGGACGCTTAAAGCATTACACGAACTTTTTGTAGAAAGAGTTGAAACCCTTGCCGCGGAACTTGAAGCGATTTTCCCATCTCCCTCATATTCGACGGTTGTCCCGAAGAAGAAGAATCTCTGTCCCCGCTCAAACCTCGTGTTAACTTTGAGTATATAGACATGGAGGGGGAATGATAGCACCAAAAGTGTGTCCAAGATCTGTGCGAGAGAGAAAGGTATATAACCTATGTACGTCTACTCTGCGCATGCGTCGCTTACACCAGTTTAGACCTTTGAGGTTATAAGTAATAACTTAAGTTATAACTTAAGTTCCGAAACGTATTTTCCAAAGAAAATTTGACTCAAAATGTATAGTATGTAAATATAAAGTATATTATATCGGGTAAAATTTTCCTTAAAGAAGATGTTTTGGAATGTGCTTTAATGTTAGAATTGCTGTGTTAACGCAATGAAGTCGACACATGCGCAGAGAGAACGAATATGGCTTGTATATCTTTCTGTCTTACACAAATGGGACACACTTGTGGCCTATGGGAAACAATGCCTCCTCCATGTCTATATATTCAAAGCGTGTTAATTTATCTTGCGATAATTCATCGAACTCAGTATCTAGTCAAGCTACATATGGAATCTTTCCTGACTTCCCCATCTCCTTCTCTCCTCCTGCTCTCAGATCTCCGACCCCCGGGGCCCACGATTTGGAGAAAGAGCAATTTCCTCTAGATCCCCCGATTCTCGGGTCATGATCTTGAGGACGAGAATCCCTCTCCTTCTCAAGCTCCCAGCATTGAATTTTTAGACAAACTCTCACCACTTCCCTCTCGTTGTTATTTTGTCTCTGGTTCTCTCCAATCTTTGGAATCTGTATTGTCAGTCTTTCCATTATCTTCCGCCCTTCTTCCTCCTGGCGCGTTTTTGATCGGGCTCGATGAGTTTGATCTGAAGCAGTTCGTGCCTTTCTTCTTCATTCTCCCCCCGATGCACCAATCCCCGTGTACCTTTTCCATACATATCCTAACTATTATCTAGTCCCCAAATTAATATTTTTAAATCACTTTTGCCCTAATTCCGTTGTTCTAAGGGAAATCCAAATATAAACACACACGCATACACGTAACTTAAAAATAATCAAGAATTGTAAGTAACTAGCTATTAAGAAATTAGTACTAGGTGCTGCAATTATAAAAATCAATAAGATTAAATAGTATAGTTATCATGTCAACGAAATAATTATAAAAATAAAAATATTTAAGTACACATTAATCTAATTTTTCCTTTGTTTAAACAATATAATAATAAGAATAAAAATGTTTAATCATACATTAATCTAATCTTTTCTTTGTTTAAACGATATAATTATAAGATATAATTATAAGAATAGAAATGTTTAATTATACACTAATCTAATTTTTTCTTTGTTTAAACAATAAAATTATAAGAATAAAAATGTTTAATAATAGTTTGGTTTAATCGCTTTTTTTTGTTTAACTGATATTGTAATCACAACAAATCACCATTCATTTCCGTAACTAATCGTTGTAATATACTTCATTGTTTCTAAATACATAATAAATTATTCTGTCAATTTAAAATTACAATCTATTTGTAATGTTGATTCCACGTTATGCTGGTTTTGATTCAAACAAATTGCTATATTATGAACCCTTGTAGTAATCTTTCATTATTTTAAAATAAACTATTTATGATAACTACTTTGCATACCCGCTGATTTCTTAATCACGACCACCATCCCTCGCTCTTAATAAATTAAGCATTAGGTCCGATCCCGAGGTAAAACAATTAGATTTGTTGCCTCAAAACAAAACCGAGGGATGCAGAACGCCCAGATATTTTATCGTTGGATCCCCGCTGTGGGCCACTGACCCAAATATCCCGGGTTGTCGACGCGCTCCGTTGTGCTTAGTCTAGCCATTTGGGCACTATCTCAGACCGTTATGTCTTTCCTTCCTTTGCCCACATCCTATTTATCTTTTCTCCGGATTGGACGTAACAATATGATTTCATAAAACCTTGAGCTTCCTAATGCTAGCTGGCATCTCATGACATGATTGAATAGAATTCCATTATTTCATTTTGTTCACTGACTTGAAAATGTTATTAGGAGTTCCGTTTTTTTTTTTTTTTTATTATTTGTCTTACACAACACACACACGATACATGTTTGCACGCTAATTATCAAATCAGATAAAGCTCGGAACAATGCAAATCTTTACACTTAAATTCAAAAACTCTATCATATAGAACTGCACATATAGCGAATCGTTGATTAAAAAATTTTCATCTGTCTTCTTGATGTTTTAATTATTACACTTACGAAGCGGAGTGAAAAATTTCTAGGTGTTGCTGACAAATTTCTTTTTAGATAATCGCGACATTGCTGATGAGATATTATGCTATAAAGTAGCAAACTTCAAAAGTTTGTTATTTTATTTTTCTCATTTTTTAAACTATTTGATATTCTATTTCTTAATAAAAACGCAGTAACAGATTTAAAATTTTCCTAATCTATCTAGAAAAATAAAAAGAATACTATATGACAATTCTCTCTGTTTCAGTAAAATAATTGCTGCTCAACGTTTAAAACAAGAGATAGAGATTACAAAAAAAAAGAATAAAGACTTATTATGTAAGAAGAAGAATAAAATATGATTATTAAATGTTCTTAAAAATAATTACAGTTTTTTCGTGTTTTGACCATTGACATTAGTCTCATCCATCTTTAATAGAAACGCGATATACATATCATTATGTATCAAACTTCCGCGCTTAAACAACAGTTACGCTATTGTGCGGTAGTAAATTAAATAAGAGATATTGCGCACATGGTTTTTTTTCTATGTATCTTAGCCATTAATGTAAGTGAACGTGTGAAGTAAAGTAAATGTAAAACTAAATATAAAACTAAACAAAGTAAAATGAAGAATAATGAAATAGAATAATGCTTTTTTATGTTGATCGCAAACTTCCGTATATTCGTAGAGTACAATAATTTTAGTCGTTGTTTAATTCGAAAACTTTAACTCGGAAACTTTCTTCACTGGACTTTTCCTTCAGTGATTACATACTTAGTCTACGGAGCGCATTGCTCATTTGATTGATGACCTGGGCAAGTGATTACTTCATTGAAAGAGTGGCGTTGTTCAAGAACAGATATAAGTTGTCACAAGTATAAGTAGAACGAACTGTTAACTGGTCTTCTTTCTTGTGTTTTGTGATGAAAAAGTTTGAAAGTACTTTTGGTCGGTGTCAAACATGTATGCGTTACAAATTCCAGCGATTATAATGATTTTCTTTAATTAATGATGACTGAAGCACGACACTGAATATAATACCGATTAAAAATGTCATGGCGTCAGAGCTATTTGGTCCTTTGCAAAAGAAATGCAATACTTTTACATTGAGGTGAGCCTTATTTGTTCAAAATGTTGCTTCTTCCTATATAAGTGTAATCTTCCTAATCATTCACCGCAAATGGTGCTTCAGTGATTTCACCATCGAGCTTCTTCCATGTAGCCAGAAGTTTAAAACACTATCGCATCTGATCGTTAATTAGATAAAAGATATGACCTTTCTATGAAATTTTGAAGTATTTCACAGAACTAAGTACCTGCTCCCAAAAAATTAATAGTTTTTGTATAGTTCTTGGCACAAATTGTACACAACATAAATTAGTGCAATACTGCTAGAAATCTTTTCTTTAATTTAATGCCTTTTAAAGTAGAGAGCCTTGGTATTCAAGAATATAAAAACGGTAATGATGAGTCGTCTCTTTTCCGAGATATATGAAAGTAAATGCACCAGGGAAATTTGTTTACAGTCCATATGCAGGAATCCCAGATCCGCGTGCAGGAAAAGTCCAAAGTAATAAATCTTAGTCCAAGAAGATCATCTATGATTGGCAAGGAAAAACCATCATTATAAATGAGTAATGCACCGATTATCTGCAACTTGATTATTAATTTTCTGCGCGATTCAATATTTCTGATTTATTTCTGATTTAAAGAATATAAGTTGTATTCCTTAAGTAATATTCTTCTGTGACAGGCGTTAATCACAAGCCTGTAATGTGTGATGAAGATGTTACAAAGACTGAATATGATTTGTCAAAACTAAAAAGCTAATAATAGCCTTTAGCAAATTTTGCAGCCAAGAAAAACTCAATTTAATCAGCGTATTTCATCCAAGTAGCATCTAGTGCCTCCGAAATCTGCCTCGTAGAAGATGACGCGTGCAATGCAAGTATAGGTGGCTTCGTTCTTCTGTCTTGCATGTCCAACAAGATGTAATGCCGGTAATGCGACCGTGCGTTTTCTAAATATAACAAGCTTGTTGCGTAGAATAACATAAGTATGAAATCACCAAGGTCCGCGCGTACCGCTCGACATGTTAGATCATGTCTCAGACGTACGGGCGCCAGAGTTGGCGCAATCTCGGCTGTGCGCGACAGCCACTCAGACCAAAGGATCACGGAGACGCTTACGGATTCGTTGCCGGTGAAGTGGTGGGATCGTGTGAGTCTCCGAGGATCCATAAAAATCGATACTTCCTCAAGTGTGGCATCATTATTTCCAAAAATCTACTAGAGCATTCGTCTCGTGCGGCTATCAACGTTGGCAACCAGCAATACTCCTAACGAGCGAAAGGCGAGCGAACTGTAAACTCGATGCGTAAGAACGCGAGAAACGCGTTCAGTGTAAATACAAATTTTTAATAAAATTGTCATACAAAACGTAAAAACGAGAGTGAACAAGTTCTTCACCGTGCATACAACATTTTGGTGCCTCCTGTGAGGTCTTGCGACCCACGGTCAACGAGCAACGAGCGACGAGCCAGCGCGCATACAAGCAACGAGACGGCGCGCACACGAGTCAACGACAACGAGCCAGCGCGCATACGAGCAACGAGACGGCGCGCACACGAGCCAGCGCGCAAACGAGCCACGAGCAAGCGAACGGACGAGTTCGCGAGGTTACGTAACCCACGAGGAACGAGCCAGAGACGACCCTCCACTACCACGAGCTACACGAGCGAGAGGGGGAATATACACGAGCAGAGTACAAAATCAAGTAAGTCGTTCGGTTTCGTTATTTCGATCAGTGAACAATGGCAAACAGAGCCAAAATACTCATAAATAAACGGACTTCTTTAAAGTCTAAAATCACGAATCTCAATAATATCCTCGACAAAGGTACAACGGACGATACATTAATCAAATTACGCTTAGAACGTGTAACTGAGTTATTTCACGCGTATGAGGACTTCAACGATGAGCTTACCGAATTAGATCCAAACGAATCACACCAAACCGAATATGAAAATATTGAAGAACGATATTATTTGCTTGCGGCTAAGATAAAAAATAGGTTGTCCGCGTCAAATATATCCGAGGCTAGTACCAGCGCGTCCCACGAAGATCGGCCCTATGAGAATTCACTCGCTACTTCGACCAAAAAACGGCGTATCAAATTGCCCGAAGCCTCGCTTCCGACCTTTGATGGCAAATTTGAGAGTTGGCTCTCGTTTAAGAATAGCTTCCGGAATATGATCGGATCACAGACCGACTTGTCAGACATTGACAAGCTTCATTATTTGAAATCGGCTTTAACGGGCGAAGCGGCCAATAAAATTAAAATCTTTGAAACCGACGATATAAATTATTCTAAGGCATGGGAGTTACTTGAACGATCATATGAAGTGAAGCGCATTCTCATTTCGCGACATTTATCGTCTATTTTAAACCTACCGGTGTTAGAGAAAGAAACGTCTAGCGGTTTGTCGAAACTTGCGGACGACGTACAACAGCATATCGCGTCATTAAGCGTATTGGGAGCTTCCGTCGGGCCCGAAATGATTGTGCACGTTTTAGAGACCAAGTTACCGAAAAGTACGGCGGAAAGATGGGAAAACTCTCTCGAACGAGAAACATTTCCGGAACCCGACCAAATATACGATTTTTTATATAAATCCGCGGTCTTCGCATCAAAACGCGAGCGGACTAAGACATTAGAGGCAGAAAGAAGCAAAGGGGAACCGCCGATAAAGAAAAAACGATACTCTTCTTCTCCAAATAAAGCATTCGTGTTAAATACATCGCGTAATTGTATAATATGCAGAAATCGTCGACATCCTCTTCATTTGTGTGAAAAATTCAAACAACTACCGGTGCAAAAACGTATTGACGCGATAAAAACCGCGAAACTCTGTTATAATTGCTTACGGTCGCACAAGGGCAATGTTTGCAACTTTTCCAATTGCTCTATTTGCAACAAGCGTCATAATTCGCTTCTCCATATTGATAATTACGCGAACACGCATAAATCGGACAAATCAAAATCCACCTCCGTTCAAACCGATTGACTAATTGAAGCGAACAACGGCAAGACCACGAGTCTCGCGTCATTGCACGTATCAGCGCCACATCTAATGACGAGCGCAATGGTATACATACGTGGCGGCAAACACGGTCCAATAAAATGTCGTGCTCTACTAGATACGTGCGCTTCGGCGAACTTTTTAACAGAATCGATCGCGAGATATTTGAAGGAAGAAGTGACGGCACATTCTTCGCCAATTAGCGCGATCAATGGCATGAATACTAAATCAAGGGGCATAGTACGAATTACAATTCAATCTATACATGATAACTTTTCTAAAGAATTGACCTGTTTGACAATTCCGACTATAACAGATTTAGTTCCGTCTGAAACCTTTCCGCGCAATTCAGTTAAGATACCGTCAAATATCAGATTAGCAGATCCGGATTTTCATTTACCACGACATGTTGATTTACTGATTGGCTCGGGAGCGTCACTATCGTTGTTCGCTATTGGTCAGATAGATTTGTCTCGTGAGGGATATGACTTATATTTACAAAAAACGCGATTAGGATGGATAATCGCTGGCGGCACATCATCGCAAAAAACGGGAAGGGCTGTAACATGCCATTTAACGCGTTTGGAGGATTTGATACAGAAGTTTTGGGAAATCGAAGAGATCGGATTAAATAAACCGCAAACAGAAGAGGAAGTCGAATGTGAGTCGCATTTTATAAGAACGGTATCTCGCGACGTTAATGGGCGATATACAGTTCGGTTGCCATTCGGCAATACAAATAAACGTCTCGGAAATTCACGTAAAATGGCACTCAAACGCCTATTGTCGTTAGAGCGCAAACTTGACACAGACGCAAAGTTAAAGAATGAATACGCGCGGGTAATAAATGAGTACTTAAATCTAAAACATATGTCATGGGTGACAAATTCTGACGAAAGCGGGTATTACATGCCGCATCACGCGGTGATAAAAAATACAAGCAATACTACAAAGGTGCGAGTAGTGTTCGACGCCTCTGCTAAGTCTGACAACGGCGTATCGTTAAATGACGTGTTAATGACGGGTCCAAGCATACAAGATAAAATAATATCACATTTAATTCGTTTCCGCACGTACAATTACGTTATAACAGCGGATATAGAAAAAATGTATCGCCAAGTACTAGTACATGAACAGGATCGACACTTTCAACAGATTCTATGGCGTAGAGATGGCAAGATAGAAACATTGCAATTGAATACATTAGCTTTCGGTGTATCATCCTCGCCATTTTTGGCAATCCGTACCATACAAAAACTTGCAGAGGACGAATATCAATCATTTCCTAAGGCGGCCGGAGTTTTAAAATCACACTTATATGTAGACGATTTATTAACCGGTTCCGAAACGATCAAGGAAGCCCGAATATTACGAGACGATATCATCGCGTTGTTAGCACGAGGCGGTTTTACGATAAGACAATGGGCATCGAATGATGAACGCATAATCCATGACTTAGAGTCTACCGCGTTGCACGAGAGTTTCACTATCCGTATTGATCGTGATCTAAAAACACTAGGCATCACGTGGAGCGCGAAAAACGATAAATTATATTACGCAACAAGATCAATCGAGATCACGGAAAGGGTGACGAAGAGAAAGATATTATCAGAAATCGCAAAATTTTACGATCCGTTGGGTTTAGTAGGACCAGTTATCTTGTATATCAAAAAAATTAATGCAAGACGTGTGGCGTAGCGGTGTACATTGGGATGAATCCATTCCGCAAAGTATTTATACCGAATGGTCTAATTTCGCTAGACAATGGGAATCTATAAATAAGATTTCGGTTGACCGTAAGTTATTAATTGAAGGGTATCACGATGTGCAATTGCATGGTTTTTGTGACGCCAGTAGTATCGGCTACGGGGCATGCATATACATACGTTCATCTAATAATCAGAAAACCGTGGCGAAATTGCTATGCGCGAAATCGCGAGTTGCACCCTTGAAAACCGTCACGATTCCACGACTCGAGCTGTGCGGTGCATTAACATTAGCACAGTTATTTCGGGAAGTAAAAGGCACATTGAACATCAATTTCAATAAGATTATCTTTTGGTGCGATTCTACCATCGTGCTTCACTGGTTGAATACAGCCCCCCATTTGTTAAAAACTTACGTGTCTAACCGCGTCGCGAGCATTCGACAATTTACTGAGTCACACGAATGGCGACACGTTCGAACAGAGGAAAATCCTGCCGACGCTATTTCGAGGGGTCAATTGCCACACGATTTTTTGCGAAATCAAACATGGTTTACGGGACCATCGTGGTTGAGCAAGGATGAAGATGAATGGCCCAACGAAATTATTCGGATACCCGAAATACCCGAATTAAAAAAGAATGCTTGCTTAATTTCCGAACATACTAAGTTTGATATCCTCGATAGATATTCTTCTTATTCCAAATTAATCAGAATCGTTTCATATTGTCTCCGGGTCCGTCATCCAAATAAACACACAGGGGTCTTACAAGCGGAAGAGATTAATAAGGCAGAAATACGCGTGCTAAAAATATTACAAGCTGATCAATTTTCTGATGAAATTAAAGGATTAAATGGAGCTTCGACTAACAAGAGTAAATTCGCCAATTTAAATCCGTTTATTGATGAATACGGTTTAATTCGCGTGGGAGGACGTTTGCAAAAATCAGACCTCACGTTCGCGCAAAAACACCCAATTCTGCTTCCCAGTCGACACAGCTTGACCGATCGCATCATACGCGAAATCCATGAGAAGCATTACCATACAGGCATACAAACCACGCTTTACATTCTTCGGCAAAGATTTTGGTTACCGGACGGCCGTAACCAAGTACGGAAAATTGTCCGTACATGCACGCGTTGCATTCGATTTAACCACAATAACAGCGATTATAAAATGGGCAATCTTCCGATAGCCCGCGTACGCGTAAGCACGCCCTTTCAAAACACAGGCATTGATTTCTGCGGCCCATTTTATATTAAAGAAAAAAAATACCGCAATAAAACACGTGTCAAGGTCTATGTATGCGTATTTGTGTGCATGACGATTAAGGCGATACATCTTGAAGTAGTGAGTGACTTAACTTCCGATGGATTTTTAGCCGCATTACGCCGATTCGCTGCGAGGCGAGGTTTACCGGAACACGTATACTCGGATAATGGTACGAATTTTGTTGGCGCGAACAATCAGTTGAAGGACCTATATGCCGTATTTAATTCGAACGAGCACAAAAAATTAATACAACAATATGCGAGTGATCGCCGTATCACCTGGCATTTTATACCGCCAGCAGCACCCCACTTCGGCGGGCTATGGGAGTCTACCGTAAAGAGTTTCAAACACCATTTCAAACGAGTAATTGGTGATTCCTTGTTTACATTCGAGGAATTAAATACGTTCGTTGTAGAAGTCGAGGGTATTCTAAATTCGAGACCAATTACATCTATTTCGTCCGATCCGAACGACTTATTAGTACTGTCCCCCGCTCATTATTTAATCGGCAAACCATTAACCATGTTGCCCGAAAACGATTATACGAGCATTTCAGATAACCGTTTGTCCACTTGGCAACATATTGCTAAGGTGAGACAAGACTTCTGGAAGAGGTGGAGTCTCGAGTATTTAAACGAGTTACAAGTCCGTCGCAAATGGATCAAAGAGGGACAGCGTTTCGAGATTGGAGCCGTCGTACTTATTAAGGACAAAACAGCTCCGTGCGCACAATGGAACTTGGGAAGAATTACCAGATTACATCCTGGCGACGACGGGATATCACGAGCCGCTACTATTAAAACTGTGAGCGGTGAGATAAAGCGATCAACGGCGTTACTATACATATTGCCAATTGAGCCTTGACTGCGTAAACATTGTACTCAAATTTTGTCATGAAACATTCCGGCTGTAATTGCGTTATTGATCGGTGTACCCTCTCAACGGGGGAGTATGTTGCGTAGAATAACATAAGTATGAAATCACCAAGGTCCGCGCGTACCGCTCGACATGTTAGATCATGTCTCAGACGTACGGGCGCCAGAGTTGGCGCAATCTCGGCTGTGCGCGACAGCCACTCAGACCAAAGGATCACGGAGACGCTTACGGATTCGTTGCCGGTGAAGTGGTGGGATCGTGTGAGTCTCCGAGGATCCATAAAAATCGATACTTCCTCAAGTGTGGCATCATTATTTCCAAAAATCTACTAGAGCATTCGTCTCGTGCGGCTATCAACGTTGGCAACCAGCAATACTCCTAACGAGCGAAAGGCGAGCGAACTGTAAACTCGATGCGTAAGAACGCGAGAAACGCGTTCAGTGTAAATACAAATTTTTAATAAAATTGTCATACAAAACGTAAAAACGAGAGTGAACAAGTTCTTCACCGTGCATACAACAAAGCTGTAATCTTTGGAAGCTTCAACAATTAACGAAGAATTGCAAAGAATTTGTGATTTCTCTGGAAGGATGACCACAAACTTCCATCCATTACTCTGGTACTTTATTAAGTAATGGATGTCTCAATAGTTAGAACAAATTTTAGAGATAACAATACTGAAAATAGTAATGTGTAACGTAGAAGTAATCTCTTATTCTCATAATGTTCGCAGAGAATAATAATATCGGACTGAAATTATTATCCGTCGTAGTGAGATTACGTATATAGTGATTCAATTTTTCTTTCAAAATCATCATCAGATAAAATTTTTTGATGTTGAAGGTCGCCTTTCGCTGATAAAATCAAAATAATCTTGAAATAAATATCAATTATTTTCTAGAGAACTTTCACAATTATACGTCATAAAGTTGTTTGAGAAACATGTAGCCATTTCGATTGGTGTATCAGATTTTCAGATCTTTATAAACTGCTGGCGATGTTGAAGAAATTGTTCCAGAGAAAAATTTTTTCCATCAGAATAGCGTAATTGATCTTGAGATAATTGTGCCCGATAAAACATCTCAATTTATTAACCAGTAAATCTTGGTTTCTCTCAAATTTTGAACAATTTTCTTCAAGAACTTGTATGCTGGATTCCATTATGTGCCCAGGATTATATTTGACATATTCAACTTTTTCAAATTTTCATAAGCGTACGAAATGTTAGATTGTCCCAAAAGTCTTTTTCATATAATAATTTGTACGTTGCTCAACATTGCTAAGCAACAAAAGACTAGATACAAAATTGGTTTTTCTTTGATGTTTGAAGTTTGCTCGTTTTTTTAGTTTTTAAACGTTTAATTCAACAAATTGGGTCATTTATAAATTTTTGCATGATTAATTACTATTAAAAAAGTGAAAAAGACTTTTGAGACGACCTATTACAATTATGAAGATTGCATTAACGTAAAATAATTCCTACTATGTTTATTATTTTGTAGGTCATTGGCTTCTGACAAGCGCGAAGGAGTTAATAATGGTATTCTATTAATTGTACAAATGAAAAAAAAAATCCGCAGTCCCATGAACTTATTGATTATAAAGTCAGAAGAAACTTCGGTGGATAATACGTAATTTTTTCTCGAATATAATTTAAACTATACATTAAATTCGAAACTTCTGTTTTACAAATGTATTGTATATGTGTATACAACGAATCACAGATTAAATGCATTTTGAAGTTTTTTTCAAACATTTCATTGTTACATAGCGTACGGAACGAAACATATAGTTATCCAATCAACATGAAGTCGACTGTTAGTTGATTATCAGACAGAAGAAGTCTAAAGTTTAAATATATCAACTTTAAAGTCAACTAAATAAAGTTATAGTTGACTAACAATTGTTTTGATTATAGTCGGTTATCAGCCGATCAATTCAGTTATTTTTAAA
>NC_052679.1:8381419-8396723 GCF_016802725.1 Solenopsis invicta | reverse complement strand
GTTTTAATGAATGAGTTTAGCAAAGAAAATAATTTAGTAAGCATTTAGTAATTAATATATCGGATTATGTGTATGTAATATAAGGTGTACGACATATATGAATCGTGCTAGACACAATATAATTTATTATACAGTCTTTATTGAGAAATCTGATTCTAAAATTATAACTCGTTTTTTTAAATATCTAATATTCCTTTACTGTGTTTAAGGTTTGAGACAATTATAAAATAAGAACGTCTAATCTCTTATATTCATATGTATGGTTTTACTCGGGACGCAACAACGCTTGCTGCGCGGCAGCCTGCAGTCAGCGCATGGCAATGACGCGGTAGCTAATCCCGCTTTTCTGTAATCGCATGCGTGTTTACTTTTGTTTTCCTATCCCGCGATCTTGCTAGCGCCCGATGTATTTCGTGTGAGCCTCGTGTTGTTTCATCATTCTGTGGATCCTGTGAGCACGTTTTGTGTTCTAGAGAGCTTTTAATTTATATTTTTTCTTCTTATCTTATTGAAAAAAACAGAAAAGCTTTCTATTTTCTTGCCTTATGTAACTTGCCTTTAACTATAATAACAGAGAAACAACAGTAATGTAGATTAAGAAAAATTATATAAATTTGATACAGATATGATTACACGATGACAATTAGTTGCAATACATAAAGATCTTCGTCATGAACAATGGAAACAAGTAATGATAAAGGATAGCAACATTTGCGACAGCTTTTTTGGAATTTGTGATTTGATGGGAAATGTAGATTTTTGTATAAATTTGAATTTTTGACTCCGCAATTAGACTTTGTAATTAATTTGTTAACGTTAAAATATCTATTGTAGCGGCTGATGAAGGCCTATGATGAGGCAAAAATTAGTTCCGCGTTACTTATTTGTATGTAAGAGAAAATATATTTAATTTCGAATAACTTGAATTATTGCCCATTTTTTGATATTAAAGAAAAGCTTTTATTGTACACAATTAAAATATAATTTAATATAATCTTTATTCATAAATTTACATTACATTACTTATTCAATTTATTATTTTTCTCTAATTTAAATAATTTGTATTTATCTTTTAATTAAATTAGTATTTATCTTTTAGTTTCTTGTTAAAATTTATTTTATTTTGTTGTAAATATGATGTTTAAAAAATGATGAATAAAATAAGAAAATAGAATAATGAAAATAATCTTGAACTATATCTACATTGATGAATTATTTACATTCTTTATTAAAAGCTGTCTAAACTTTATGTTAATGTTTCAGATTACATGTCAAATTTTTTAAAACATGAGTTCACCTGGGACAGTTTGGAAAATAAAGTAAAAAAAGGCGATTGCAAATAAAATCAACAATTATACTAATTTTTTATCTGTAATATTATAAGTAATAAAATATCGCACTCAGCGCGGTTTAAATATTTTATTGTTCTATCGAATCACTCGCTGATTTTAAGTAGACTTTGTTAGACTCTAAACATAAATATTTTCAGGGAAAAAGTGTAGTACTCACCGTTGTTTTACACCTTAGCGTGGCAACCAATATTTATAGTTAATTAAGTCAAATTGGTACTTGTTTCTCAATTGGGTTGCGGAGACGATACGACCATATTCCAAAGGCTAGGTGTGAAATACAAAGTCTTAATGTGTAAACAAAATCGAAGTTGTAACTAAAACACAGATAATTACCGATTGTGATGCAATCGGCGGATTCAAAAATATTTCCGGTAATGGACAAACACGTCCGCACACGTTTGATGCCCCAAACGGACTCACCAATAATTGTACTTATGATGTAGAATTTATTTATTTATTCTCCCTTTTCTAAGCTTCCCTATGTACCCACCAATCAACTTTTTAAAAAGGCTCAACAAAAGAGGCGGAACGCTTCGGATTGGTTACCACGTGTTACGCATCAAATATCAATTCTCCCCCCCCCCCTCCCTCGGCGGCGCGGCGGTTTGAAAAATCAATAACAGATCTAGGGGCAAACTTTGTGCTTTGTTAGGTCTAGCCTTAAGAGAAAGATATGAAGGATGGGTTACCTGGGGTACGAGCAAGGTGGGGAAGGACGCAACAAACGCTTCAAACTCGTGGCCATACTTATCGGATGTAAGGCACGAGAGCAAACGCACTTTGGGACTTCGAAATATGGGTCAACAAGTAAAGACACGCATTATCCCCTTCTCGGAAGTCGTGCGATCGTCGGCCTTGATTGGAGTTAGAGAGTTGAGTCTCTTTAACTCGGGATCGGGCGTGATCTTTTTTAGTCAGGAAAAAGGGTGATGGTTTTGGTTAGATAAATAAATTGGTTACATTTAGAAACTAAAAAATTAACATATATTTTGAATTTTAGAATTTACATACATTGCTATTATATTAATTGACAAGATTAGCATAAGGTTGACAATTATCATTTATTTTAACAAAAAAAACGAAGTGATTAAGTAGTTATTAGAAAAATCAAACTAGAATACATAATTATAAAGATAAGAGAAAAACAAAGAGGTAAAAATTAGCATACGTTATCGGTAGTAAATACGCAGTAGTTGAATAAGAAGTAAACTATAACATTAATGTACTTGAAATTATTGCAAGGTAATTAATTAATAAAAACTGATTTATAACCTTCCCAGATAGCACATGGACATTCAGTGAATGTCCTTTGGACGTCTATTTTTGGACATCCTTTTTGGTACAAAAAAAGTCCTTCGGACGTCTAATATACATCCATAGGTTATATATTCAAGGTAAGTTTAGAAATTTACCCATACAGCACAGAAAATTGCTGCAACATTGCAGCAATGTTGCAATGTTGCAGATTGCAATGTAATATTACGGAGACATTGTAGAAACATAAATTAACAATATGCTTGCAACGTCTCAGGGCATATGCCAGTAATATTCCGGAAACATTGCAATATCATAATTTTTTAATATTTATATCAATAGACGAAATGGGTCCATATATGAAGAAACCTCGATCTACAGCCCAATAAACAAACAATATTTCTTAATTGTATTTTTAATAAAAATTTTTTTATATTTAATTTAATTATTGTATTATATTGATATATATTTTCTAATTACATTTTTATTTAAACAAATAACAGAAAAGTTATTCCAAATGCTATTCTGTATTTGCGAAATTAGTAAAAAAAAACTATAATTTTATATTTGTTTATATAAATACTGAGCTTTAATTATACATATTTCATTTTTTCAATAACGTATATTGATCTGATCTACCAGTTATATACACATATCAGCATAAAGTGTTCACAGGTCATCATGAGGAATCAGTTTGCAGCGATCACGGAGGTCAAGCAATGTTCACCGGAGTCGCGAATTGAACGGGTGACCGCTTGGAAATTCCGAAAAAAATATTCCCAAGATTTTTTTTGCGAAAAATATTTTTTTAAATGTTACTCGAATATTGTTTTGTTCATTAGAATTATGTGGTGTAATAAAATTTATGTGAATAATTTGGAAAAATGAGATGTTTCAATGCAATATTTCAGAAAGCGGACATCTTAATGTTGCTGCAATCTTTCAGCAATGTTACAGCAATGTTTTGCAATCAAAATGCAATATTACAATGTTTCAACGAAATCATTCTGCAATGTTCCTGGAATCTCTCTGTGCTGTATGGGTATTAGAAAATTCTCTATAAAATCATTCTCGTACCCTTTTAATTTGTAATTAAGATAAGTAACAATTTAAAAATAACAAAACAATTAATTTTAGTTTAAATCTAATCATTTATTGATTGATCTTAAATTTAAAATTAAATCTTTGAATAATAATATCACATACAATTATATTAATATCACATATAATTATATTAAAAATATGCAAACATATTCATAAACTTTTGCCAGTAAAATATAAAAAACGGAAATACTTAATAATTAATAAAAAAAAACTCAAAGGCTTGGTTTGAAATACTTAAAATTAAACATTTGAATTATTACATTAACATAATCTTATAATCATACAGAAAATACGGATGTATATATTATAATAAATTGTTAAAAATGAAATTAGTACTTAAAATTAATCGTTTAAATAGCAAGAACATATATCGAAAATACAAATGTATATTAGTACATTTACCCGATTTCACAAACGTTATTTTGGCTTTAAACGAGACTTAAACATGCCTTTATCTGTCTTTATCTGCTTTCTAAATAAATAAAGACAAACACATTTAAGTTTCGTGTAAAGTCAAAATAACGTTAATGCAACCGCGCCTTATTAAAACAAAACAAAAATATTTGTAATATTATAAAAAGAATATTAAACTCATTAACTTTTAGTCTTACAACTTTTTTAACTCATTCTTTTCTTTGCTCTTCGAAGCCATTTTTGAATCGTTTCTTCCAAAACTTTTTTGGTACAATTGGAATCAGTTTTCTGACCGGCAACTGTTATAAAATATATGTATTAATGTATAAATAGTTCTATAAATTTTTTTTCAATTAGACATATTTTGATAAGAATTAATGAAGATTAACTATTCAAATAAAAATATTTTTATCAGTAAATTAGATAATTGACTTTTTATAATATTGGGCGCTTACCAATTAACAAATCAGCAAGTTTTAAAAGAGCAAATTTTCGTTTTTGCCTTGCCCCTAGCCAGCTATATTTTTCTGCTAATTCGTTGGTCAATAAATGAGTACAGTTGCGCTTTATAAATTCGTAAGGATTTTTTGCTCCAATTTGAGATACTTCTTTAACCTACATTAAATGTTATCTTGTTATAAAATAAATCATTAATTTAAGAACTACAATTGTAACAAACATGCTTTATATTAATTTAATTATATATCTACGTTTAATGTATTAATATTAAATGAATATATTATTCTAGTATAAACATAAATTAAAATTGAAGTTTAGTAAAAGTAAAATTATAAGAAATTTGGAAAAAATCTGTTACTTCAATAATTTACAATTTATGTTCTAAATTAAGTATTTAAGTAATTAAATTATTTTAATATTAGGGTCGCTGCGCCAGTCGCTGAACAGTCGCCAACAAATGACTGTTTAGAAAAACTATTAAAATAATAAGACTTTAAAATAATAAATTGCAAAAGTAATTGATTTTGTTGAAATCTAATTTTCATGTATATTTTATTAAAAGTAATTTTTTATTTGAAAATGTAATTGTATTAAATTATTTTGTGTTTGTTTATTAACTGGTCCAATTTCTTATTTGTTCATTGACTAGTGCAGTGACGCTATAACATATTCAATTTTAAAAAATTTGGTTTAATTAATTTTTCTTTTCAATTTTAATTTACTTTAAATTAAGTTTAGTTTTAAATACAAATTTATTTACAATTTTAAATTAATTGCAATTTTTAAATATTAATGAATATATTATTTTATTGTAAAAAAGTGGTTGTTATTATTTTATTGTTAAAAAATATTGTTGATGAATAAAATTTAATTGGAAAAAGAATTAGTTATTTATTCTTAAAAAATGTTTAATAAAGCTTTCTCCAAATTAAAACAAAAACAGATCACGTGTACTAAAATTGCAACAATTTTGTATTTGTACAGATAATGTATTATATATATGTATATTAAATGATTATGAAATAGTATATTACTATTTCATAATCATTTAATATACATATTACCGATGCTTTCAAATTTTTCGCTTGGTTTAAAAAATCCTCAAGTCGCTGTTTTAAGTCATCAACAGTGTTGAAAGGAAGTTGAAAAACAGAAAAAATTGATTCCTCTCTTTGATACTCATTGGGGCGTTGATGGAATTGTTGCAAGAGTTTATCCTTCATAACTTTAAAATCATCTGCGATTTGCCATAATTGCGTCTTGAAATATGTCTACTGACAAATAATTTCTTGGAAATATTCTTCTGCTGTAAATAAAAAAAAAAAAATATTATTTTTTGCTTATTTAATTTCTAATATTTTAAAAGACTTCAATTTATTTGATAAATTAATGCTCATGCTATCAGCCAAAGTCAATGATATGAAATATTATTTATGAAGTACACGGAAAAAAGGGAACAAAAACTTTTTCTTTCTCTTCAAATAAAAATAAAAGAAATTATTAATATAAATATAAGGTTTACACAATGATAATGAATATGATAATGTAACAGTAATTATAATATTGATGATAAAAAAGACGATTATTATAATAATTATAATATTAATAATTATACAATAGATATAATACTATACCATTATAGAAAATAAAAGTCAAAATTATTTTTTTTAGTTACAATTGATAGCAGAAACATAAGTATCTACGAAAAATCATACTACATACATATATATATAAGTGCGAGTTTGAAAGAATAAATACATACCATTTTTTTTATGGATATGTTCAGTTTCATTATTCCCATTAGATTTTTCGTTTTGCAAAATAACATTCAAAGTATTCACAAAACTATTTAAATCGTAAACCGTCTGTTATTTGTATTTTTATCGGGTAACTTTCGTGATTTTAATTTAGACTTGTTGCTTTTTGTGTTTACAGAACTTGTACTCTTCAACTATTCTATGAAATAATTATAATAACCTTTATTTTATTTATGATGCACAATGTTAGAAATGTTGTATTATTAGCACATTTCATTAGATAATTTTTTATTGAATGATATACAAGATGTCATATTATTAAACACAATATAGAAAATCTAATGCTAATTATTATAAAATGTTAAGACATTGGTTACTCAATGTTAGAGCAAAGTTCTATGTAAATTTTTTAAAAGGCATACATCGATATAAAATCTAGTTAATAAGTTTTTTTTATTGGCTCATATTTAAAATATTGTTAAATATGATATTTAAATCAGTTGTGTGTTCACATGTCTGTTTGTTTTCTTATTGTTATATAATATTATTTATTTACAAAATTTATTTTTTTTGGCATATTTATCTTATTATTAAACTTTATCAATAAAAATTGTTCTATCATCGATTAATCTTGTTATGCCTTACAAATATTTAAATGAAATTTTATACTACAATAATTACAAAAAGCAAATATTTTAACGTTTTGCAATTAGCATCAAATTTTTTGTTGTATTCGTATAATAATCTATTAGCAGTAAATTATTCAAGAAATTTTAATTGAATTCAATAGGAATGTGTTTATATTTAAAAAACAATTTTGAAAAGCTGTAGCCTCTAAAGTGTATACGACAAATTTAAAATTCAGAAATACATTAAAAAATCGAAAAATAGATATTGAAATAATGAATGTTGTAATAATTTAATATTATTTATAATATTATAAAATATTAAAACCAACCTTGCATAATTGGAGGCGTAGGTAATTTAGTGTTAATACACTCTTCATCAGAATCATCTGAACATGAAGACAACTTTTTTGAGTCAATTTTTCTCTTTGGAGTTTTGACATTTTCTCTCTCTCGCTCAGTATCAGAATTTAATTCTGATGTAAATTCAGCTTTTCTAGCTTTTTCCTTGGCTGTTCCATAGTTATTTAAAAATTTGTAAACATTAATAGTATTATAATGGAAAATAACAATGTTACTGATTAATTATATTATTTAGTAAGAAAGTAGTATGCATTTGAATATTCATGTTATATTTACCGTAACTGCTGTTTCTGAAAGTTTTGATATCATGTGAAGGCCAATATGTATTAGGTTCAGCATGTTTTTTAACTGCTGCAACTTTTTCTTTTGAAAACGGCGGCTAATAACATTTGTTATTAATAATCCAAGTAGATTAGACGGCTTCAACGGCATCTTCATCAATGAATTGTACAACTATCCACAATATCTCCATTTCTGTGCATATTACAAAAATTTAAGCAGTATTTAGTCTAATAACGAAAAGTTAAATTTATCATCTATATGTAAATTCTAAAACGAAAGCCTTTCGTCGTATTAATGTATAAACAAAATTTGTATATGCACACTCACACATACGTATACATATATATAAACATCTATATACAGGAATGCACGAACATTTTAGAATACCAAAGCTACAGGGTTTGATTATATTATCTAAAATTATAACTTTTTTGGAAAAGAAAATGAGCAAAAAAGAAAAAAAATTACAAAATATTATTCCAAATGTAACAAAGGAAAAACTACGAACTTTATTTTAAATTTTAGTTTTACACATTTATTCATAATTTGTTATAAATTCCAAAATTCTAAGTTTCCAACATCATTTATTAAATATATGTATAATTTTGACGATTTACATGGTACAGTATAAAAATCTGTAAGGGTCTTACATTTATTTCCAATTACAGCAGTGTCTTCATTACTTACAACAACATTTTTAATAACGATAATATCTCCATTCTATAAAATACAGCAATTATCAGGTTCATATATTTTTAAAATGAACTGTTTAAATGTCACTTTACTCAATTGGATTACATTCGTAAAAATTTATAAGTGGACCATTAAAATGTGGATTTAAAAATTCAGGCTCATTATTCATTTTTTTTAAAGTACGATTTGTACAATAGTTTTTTTCACTAATACGATAAACAATTTGTTCTAATACTTTATTACTTTTGAGAATCATTTTCAATATGAACTGTAAATAATTTTCAAATGAAAAAGCACTAAAGTTTTGAAAAGTTTCAAATTTTTCGGTATCATCACAAATATGTAATAAATGGTGAAGATTATGCGATGTATTTTTTTTCCATATAAAGTAATAAAGGTTTGTACAAAATATTGCAATAAAGAATTGGAATAATCTAAATACTGTTCTATATGTTTCGAATTTGATAAAATTATGGTAGCTGCATGCAAAGTTAAAAAATTTAAATATTTGTCCTGATTAAGTATAGATTTTAAAATAACAGGTCCTGTGTATAATAAAAATGTTTTAAATTCGGTTGCCTTCCATCTTTTACTTTTGAATAATGATCTTGATTTTCTATTAAATTCGCAAGGTATATGTTTTTTTCTTTGGTCTATTAATAACTTTGATATTTCAAACATTTCATAAAAGGATAGTTTTGTTTTTGATTTTCCATAACATCCATAAAGAAACTAGTTTTTTTTAGAATTCCCAGGAATATTAAATGGATTGGATCTGACGGAAAATCACTTACCATATTTATATTAGGAATCGATTCAAGTATTGATGTACCTGTATGGTGGCTTTTCTGTAATTTTACTCTGAAATCATTATCTGTTCTTAATTGACAATTATTCAAATATAAATAAATCACTCTGTCGGCATAATATTCACCCGTAGCTATACATTTAGAACATGCACAATAACCCAAATGGCCCTTTGTGTAAGTAATGAAAACTTTTGCAAGGACATCACATATAAAAGATCTAATTTGCAAAGAATAAGTCTGATTTTAATACCATAAATAATTAAATTTTTTGCTTCTTATGCAAATGATTTTGCAAATGTAAAAATACATTTGCGTCTGCAGGTTTTTCATTTCCATAATAAATTCCAACAACATCGACTTCATTATAATTTTCAACAAAATTACCTAAAATGGGATAAACTTGACTACTGGAACTTTTGAATAACGGTAGGCCATCAATGTTAATGTTAACTTCAATACAATCAAAATTTTGAAAAGAACAACGCGATAAAAGATTTTCGATGCAATTGTTTAGACCAAAATGATAATAATGTCCTGGTGTTACAACGTTTACATTGAAATTCCTGGGAGTTCCAAACAAAGTGCGAGCATCTTTAGGTAATTCTGGATATTTAATTCTTATACGAGACAGTAATTCATTTAATGCCACATGAGTTATATTATTTTTAATTGTCCAGTTTTGCAACCAAGGTAATATAGAACTTGAATCATCAGTGGTGTTTGTAGCTTCAAAATTATTCACAAAATTGATATAATTATCGGGCTTACTGTCTGAATTATTATTTAAATCTTCTAAGTCATTATAATCATTATGCTGGAATTTATCACAAATCTTTATAACTTAATTGATCATTGTTATTTTCTTTTTGATAATCATTATTTTCTAAATTATTTACAACTGAAAGTATGCTTCTTAATGGTGTTATATTCTCATATTGAACAGTACAAATTACTGAATTGGGTATCTTTTGTACTCTTCGATAATATTTCCTGCTTATTTTTGGCATTTTTGAGAAGTTAATAATAGTATATAAACACTATATTCTTAATTCTATATTAATATATAGATTATCCATAAATATATCTTACTTCGATAAATTTGCAGCTCAATATCGAAGACTATCCGTAGCAACTACACTCATATAACACTGCTATTAATTACTGCTATTAGAACAAGAACGGTGATTCGATCTATATTGTATAGAATTATATGTATACGAACCACAAGGAATAAAAGCTGTGTAACGATAACTTGAGCACTTGCTTTCGTACATTTGTTCACTGCTGAAGACTTGTCTCAATACGCTCGTTCCTAAGCCCGCGCGTAACTAGATACTTCTCCCAAAAAATGACGATCTGTCGTCAAGCGTCGACTATCGCAGAGATGCTCAACTGGCGGCCTAGGCCCACGGATCTGGACCGTGAAGTCTTCCAATCTGGCGCAAGAACTGCCAGTTGGGCATCTCTGGTCTATCATCACGATCGCGATACGATCGTTAACAGACAGATCGCACTTTATAATGCATTATCCCTCTTTGATTAAACACCAAGTAAACGGAAATGGATTGAAAATTTTTAATCCATTTTAATTCATTCAAATTTATTTTTAATTAAAATACACCAATTAAGTATTTCAATCCTATGTCCTGGTTTAACATGGATTGGAGGAGCCGCGGAACTCCTTTTAAATTGAAAAAATAAAATTTACTTTATTTCAATTCATAAATTAAAATGAATTATATGGCTCACGCAATTTTTGAAAAAAATAGAAATCCCATAACTTTATGAATTAAAGTCGTCTCAAAAAATTCTTGAACTTTAATTGGATAGAAACTGATTTGTGTGGTCATTGCCGAATCCAAATTCTTGATTTTTTAAATTTATTTCTATTCGTTTTAAATATTTTAAACCCATATCCGTTTGCTGGGCATCAAAATCGTGCCCTTGTTTTGCGAACAATTATTACGAGAACTTTTTAACATTAGGACAATCAAAGGGAATTATAAGGCCGGTCGGCGGTCACTTGGCGATACTCTGCTGAGCCATGAACACGGTTTACGGAATGAACCAAAACTCCGTTTGATGAGTGGCTTCGGATCATGGAATGGGTCGTCGGGCATTCTTACATTTGCTATGGTCCTCTTCTCTACAGCGCGACTAGCGTCATGTACGAAGGAAAACTATACAGAACATCGCATGCTAGTCAATATTTCAGGTTGAACATTTTTTAATTAAAACAATATTGTTTGGAAAATGCGGAAAGCGTTTTCTAAGAGGACAGGAAAATCTCTCTTATCCAAAGTTTTTCAATTTTTTTATCACAAAATCAGTAATTTGTTTTCATTATTCATAAGGAAAGCACGATTTTGTTACAATATATCTAAAAATTTACCTATAGTCGTAGATCTGAAAATTATTTTGTTAAACCGTCATAATTATTATACAGGGTGTCCCAAAATGGTCGGGATATCTAAATATCTTGGGAAATATAAGTTTTACAAAAAAAATGTTTCAGACAAAAGTTGCATGGTTTCAAGGGGGACATAAAATGGTGTCACTAATTTAACCTTGAATAGTTGCTTGAAGGTCACGTGAAGGACACCTTCAATTTTTTAAATGGGACTGCTAATTTTTTATTACATATTCTTGTAGCTTATTTTGTGACCTTTCCAAAACACTAGAAGAAAGTTTATTTTTGTTGAGTACTTTCCGAGTTGTGAGGCTTGAAAACTACGGTGTACTGTAACTTTCAAGCGTCACAACTCGGAAAGTACTAGACAAAAATAAACTTTCTTGTAGTGTTTTGGAAAACTCTCGAAATAAGCTACAAGAATACACAATAAAAAATATTATCGGAAGTTCCCTAATTAAAGGATATTGGTACTTCTCTAACAATCTATATTTTTTATTGTAGTCTAATTTAAAAAATTGAAGGTGTCCTTCACGTAACCTTTAAGCAACTATTCAAGGTCAAATTAATGACACCATCTTATGTCCCCCTCGAAACCATGCATTTGTCTGAAACATTTTTCTGTAAAACTTAAATTTCTCGAGATATTTAGATGTCCCGACCTTTTTGGGACACCCTGTATAGGACAATGTTCAAGCTAGTTGTGAAAATATCAAAATTTTTGGTAGCATTGCTCATCATGTATTACGTAATTATTTTAATGGCCCAAAATTATTTTTATATCTTTTAGCTAAATTTTTAGATATTTCAGAAAAATTGTTCTATTCGTACAAAAAAAGCAACGCGGCTTAAAAAGTTTAAAAATACACGGAAAGAACAATTTTGCTGAAATACAAATCTGAAAATAATTATGTTGAACCATTAAAAAAATTATATTAATATTTTAACTTGGTTGTCAAAATATCAAAACTGTTTGCAGTAACATCACCATGCTTGAACGTATTACATAATTATTTCAACGTTCCCATATAAAATTATTTTTTTATTTGTGTCTAGTTAAGTAAATTTTTAGACGCTTGTGTTACGTCCAGGGTTAAAGAAGGGTAGACGAGATATAGAGGGAGAAGGGAGGGACGTAACAATTCGAGAGTGTGCACGTGCGGCACGGGAGACCGCGTCGACAACCCGGGATATAGGTCAGTAGGGCCCGCAGCGGGAGGCCCCAATGGCAAAATATCCGGGATGCTTCGCGTCCCTTGGTCCTATTTTGAGGCAACAAATTTAATTGCTTTACCTCGGGATTGGACCTAGTGCTTATCTTGTAAGAGCGAGGGATGGTGGTAGTGGTTATGAAATTAGCACCAATTAATTATTGTACCTGGTTTATTTTAATCAGTAGTAAATAAGAATACAATTTGTTTATTTTGAAAAATGATTTATATTCATAAAAAAAACAACGGTTTAAACTAAAGGCTCTATAATTTTTAAGTTAACTTGGGCAGCGATGTTATTTATTTGTTCCTCTATGGCTTTGAGGCGGCGGATTCGGCGATTGTAGCGACTCCGGTGCCGCTTCACGGCTGCTCGGGACTTATATTCGTGGATTCGGGGAATATTATCATTATTTACAAAAAAACAAAACAAAACTCCGTTTCTCTCTGTGTTTATCGAAAGGTTAGATTTTAAACCCTCCTTCGGGTTAACTCGAACAGCGTTCGAGTGAAACTAGAGAAAGAGATTGAAGTTTAAAAAGGTTCGAGTGAGTCTAGGAAGAAAGAAATTCTTACGAGTGAAACAGAAGTAATAAAGAGATTCTTCCGGATCTCCTCTTGTGAGTAAATCCCAAGAAGAAGGAAAAATTAGTAATAAAAAGATTCTTCCGGATCTCCTCTTGTGAGTAAATCCCAAGAAGAAGGAAAATTAGTAAAAAAAGGATTCTTCCGGATCTCCTCTTGCGAGTAAATCCCAAGAAGAAGGAAAATTAGTAAAAAAAAGATTCTTCCGGATCTCCTCTTGCGAGTAAATCCCAAGAAGAAGGAAAATTAGTAATAAAAGATTCTTCCGGATCTCCTCTTGCGAGTAAATCCCAAGAAGAAGGAAAATTAGTAATAAAAGATTCTTCCGGATCTCCTCTTGCGAGTAAATCCCAAGAAGAAGGAAAATTAGTGAAAAAAAGATTCTTCCGGATCTCCTCTTGCGAGTAAATCCCAAGAAGAAGGAAAATTAGAAAAAAAAAAGATTCTTCCGGATCTCCTCTTGCGAGTAAATCCCAAGAAGAAGGAAAAATTAGTAATAAAAAGATTCTTCCGGATCTCCTCTTGCGAGTAAATCCCAAGAAGAAGGAAAATTAGTAATAAAAGATTCTTCCGGATCTCCTCTTGCGAGTAAATCCCAAGAAGAAGGAAAATGTTGCAAAGAGAAAAAAGAGAGAGAGAGAGAGAGAGAGAGAGAGAGAGAGTATGAGAGGGGAGAGTAATAAGTTTAATGAATATATTATATTTATTACAAAAATCCTTCGCAAAGAGAGAAAAGGTGTTCAAAAAAAATCAAGAGCGGAAATAAACTAGGTGATTAATTCTGGACTTACTACTTGCTGAATGTGTGAGTGTCGGTGATAGTGAATGGAATACTCTCGGAGTCGCAGGCCTCCAAACTGGGCCGTACTCAGCGGGAGATGGTCCGGTCGGAGGGATTGCGCGTGCGATGGACAGTGGTCTGCAGATCCCAAGCAGAGACGTTTCGAATGGCACTTTTTCCTTTCGACCGAGACTTGCACTCCGTACGAGTTTAAAGGCCGCGATCCGAGAGTCGCAGAACTCGAGCATACAAGATGCCACGGAACTGCGATTCGGAATGATCAAGACTAGACTGCGCGCTCCGCTGGAAAACGCGCCTATTTATACAAATTTTCGTCTATGATTCCCTTTGTCCCATCGAGGGCCGTGTGCACCACTTTATTCATTAATACACCCACGTGCAATATTTACTTTTACGACTTTTTAATATTCCTCGGTAATTGTTATCCGAGGAAGCGGCAGGTTTGACAATTGAACTCTCAGAAGCATTAAATGTCAAAAAATTCTTTGATTTGTTGCTATGCGGGTGTCGGGCATCAGAACTCAAAGGGATGCACACGTGCGTCTTCCAGATCCCTGATTTTACTATCTTGAGTGTTTCCGGTATCGAGCAACGGTGTCACCTCAGATCTCCTCAATTGATGAATTTATAACTACTTAATTTCCGACATCCGGTTATTGCCGTGAGAGTCACCGAATTCTTGGGATCGGGGTGAGATCACCGTCGCTCGCCCGTTAATTAGAATATCCGTTGGTTGCGAAGGAAAGAATCGTTACTCCGCAGGACGTAACACTTGAATAAAATTGTTTTCCCTTTCCATGTATTCAATAACTATTTAAGAAAGTTAATAAAATGTTCATCGATTTTTAATCGCATTATTCCCTCTTGCAAGTAATAATTCTTAAAAGAGTTTATATATTTCCCTGCGGTGCGATTTCTTCGCAGTTTGTAAGCAAACGAGATACTAGCACGAATCTGACTTATTTTGTTTTTTACTTTTGTGGTTTATCCTATTTCCGTATATTACGTTGTCTCTAACATTGATAATTAGAATGTATCGACAATTTACTTTAAAGAGTAAAACCTTCTCTTTTCTCCCAGAATCATTGAGCAACATAGCGTAAATGCGTTATTCTGCGTCCCTACTGCTCTACGAGTCATAAAACGAGCGTATCCAAAAATACTATTAGGAAGAAATTATTCG
>NC_052679.1:8340031-8381319 GCF_016802725.1 Solenopsis invicta | reverse complement strand
CCAATTCGATGTCAGAAAGTTCAATCATGCACGATGCGCAAACGGCAAGGGCACCACCCGTCGAGTAGTAAAATTGTATCATGCAATGTTTCGTGCGATTCAAAGCGCGTAGTTCAGCAACTGATACAACACGAATCTCAGGATGCTCACTTAGATCACTGTCACATCCGCTATCGTTTGACATCTCTTCGTCACTTTCTTCGTCTATTAAATCTTCAAAATTTTTTCCGGCATTTTCGAAATGCATCATTCACTATGTCCATAAACTCGTCGTCTGCAATATTATCAACCATTTTTAGAGAGTAACTCTTACGACTGATTCGGTGTCCACATCGAGACTGACCGTATAATACATTCGTCAAACTTATAACCGAAACAGGAGTTTTGTTTAATCGATCGAAATATTAACGCTTCCCTCTTGCATCATCTAAATATTGTTTCAACGTGCAGCAGCCGAATTATCGGCGCTTATCTTTACTAAGAAAGATACCTTGCACGATTAGACATGCCACTGGGTGGCAACCGCACACGAAAAAGAGCTCACGTAAACAAATCTAAATATTGTTTCAACGTGCAGCAGCCGAATTATCGGCGCTTATCTTTACTAAGAAAGATACCTTGCACGATTAGACATGCCACTGGGTGGCAACCGCACACGAAAAAGAGCTCATGTAAACAAATCTAAATATTATTTACACGTGTCATTAGAAGCCGGATTATCGGCGCTTCTCTTTACTAAGAAAGATATCTTGCACGATTAGACATGCCACTGGGCGACAACCGCGCATGAAAGAGAGTTCACGTAAACAACTCTAAATAATATTTCAACGCGTTATTAGCACAGCTGAAAGAGCTGTTCAGCGCTTTTCTATCTCTCTCTTGTATCCACCTTGACCAAAAAATTATTAGAGGATAGCGAGCGTTGGGGGCGGCGGCGGCGGATCGCCCCAGCGGACCCCGCGTTAGACAGCGCGCATCCCCTCCACGCACGCGGCGGATCGCCCCAGCGGACCCCGCGTTAGACAGCGCGCATCCCCTCCGCGTACGCGGCGGCGGCTGCGGCGGCGGCGGCGGCGGCGGCGGCGGCGGCGGCGGACCCCGCGGAAATAGCCGCGCACACCCCTTCGCCATCGTATCGCTTATCTCCCTCGTGATGACAGACATTTCCGATTTCAAAGAACAGTCATACACACCTCCTCGCGATGTGATTTATTATGTTTATGTAAACAGAGTGACAGGTACATGGTCCATGTTTACATTAAATGGCCAGTTGCCTCCACGCGACACATTTCAAAGGTGTCAAATTTATTTAAACATCGGCCAAGAACATGGTCCTCGAATCGTTATCACTCTGTTTACTTAAACATTGATTACGCAGAACCATTTCCGATTTCAAAGTACTGTCATACCCACCTCCTCGCGGTGTGATTTATTATGTTTATGTAAACAGAGTGACAAGTACATGGTCCATGTTTACATTAAATGGCCAGTTCCCTTCACGCGACACATTTCAAAGGTGTCAAATTTATTTAAACATTGGCCAAGAACATGGTCCTCGAATCGTTATCTCTGTTTATATAAACATTGATTACGCAGAACTACCGGTTAGGTTTACACGTGTGACCTCGTTTTAAGCCCCCCCCCTCCCCCTCCTCCACCCGGTTTGGTCCACCCGCGGGACCTTATCGCCGGTTAGGTCCCCCCCGCGCGACCCGAAATATTCCCCCCCTTCCCCGCATCCCCCTGAGATCCCCGAGTTAGAATCCGCCTATGCATTCTACTCACGCTTAACGTCTCTGACAATTACTTAAAAATAACCAGCTCACGGTAAACGCCTCTGGTAGTACATAAAAAATAGTCAGTTCACGCTAAACGCCCATGACAATTACTTAAAAATAACCAGCTCACGGTAAACGCCTCTGGTAGTACATAAAAAATAGTCAGTTCACGCTAAACGCCCCTGACATTTTATTCTAATTAGTTTACTATAAACTATAAACCTCTGGTACTAAGTACGGCAAAAACAATATTGTCCATTTTTAAATCATCATGTAAATAAGTAAAGATCCGCAATCTAATATTTCAGAGTATTATTATGTTAAATCAATAATATTCAACAAATATATATTGTTATTACGACTATTTCGCGTGAGGCGAATCAGTCATTTGTCAGATTTAAAAAAATTTTTTAAATTACATTAACAGTACTGTAGGAGATAAAATTTTATGCCAACAAATTTTATTTTTATTGCAAAATTATTTGACATATAAACAATTAAAAATTTGACTAGTATTTTGTACAAAATTTGGTAACTTTGTTGCTGATAATGTATAATCAATTTTTTTTTTAATTTTTGCCAGAAAAGTTCTTGTTCATGACAATAATACACGTTTTCTTACAACTTATAACAGTTTTTGAAGTGTTTCGTCCTCTTTTTCTGAAAAAAATTATTTGACCACTCGATGTATAGAAAATCGTTTGACTATCAACACAGCGCGCATCGTTATTATTAACACAAAACAGGCGACAGTGGTAAAGGATTTAGTAAAGTTTTTAAATTGCTCATAGCTAACAATAAGTAACTTGTAAATTTTGCGTTATTTTATTTGTAAATTACTTCAATCAATTAACAAAGTAGGTATATTAGTATTAAGTATCAAACATTATAAATGTACAACAGAAGACGTTTAACATTAAAAATATTATTCATAAAGCAAACACTGTCGCATAATTTTGCGTGTAACAATGTGATCCGAACAAATAATTTTACTGAAATAATTTTGCATTCTATCGTATTTTTTGAAACAGATAAAAAAGAAAGCATGAAATTTTAAAGTATCTTCAATAGTCACGGTCTTTTAAAAACGATATTTTAATTTTTTTTTTCTATTCTTATATTCTTCTGTGGAACAAAAATTAAAAACTATTATTTTCAACTGTTACGTCCAGAATTCTCGAAATAAGTCTCTCGGGTCGGTTGGCAGGTAGAGACTTAGGGAAATAATTCGAGCGAGGTAGGAAGGACGGAACAGGCCTAATCTCTCGCACACATGTTTCCGGGCGAGTGCGACGAGTCGAATGCGTCAGGTGAGTCAGAATGTAGGTCAGGTGTCGAGAATGACGACCTATGACTCTCATTCAGACTCTTGCATTCGTGTAGTCCTTATTTTGCGTAAACGAATTGAATCGCTTTTACGCGGGATCGGACTAAGTGCAATTTTATCGGAGCGGGAATTAGAAGTGATTGAAATAAAGAAAAATGATTGAAACTAAGAATTACAATTTATTTTAACATAATGAAAGAAATAACCAATTACAATGATAGGTGATGACTATAATAATAATTATTAATTTGCAAATAAGATGTTTGTTAGTAGAGAACATGTATAATAAAAAGAAGAAAAAAAGTCTTATGATCTTAATAAAAAATGTAATTATAACTTAAATTCTAATTGGTTACATTGGTGCTTAACGAGATATAAATGTGCGTGTGTGGGTGTATATTGTGATTCTTAGCTATCCAGGTAGGCTTTGAAGCGAGTCGAAGATTTCTTCCAATTCATTGACTACTCTTCGATCCGTTTCGAAATTTTCGTTTACTATATTCTCTATTTGTTCGGGAGTAAATAATGAGTAGGAATGCGGGTTTTCTTGAGGAAACTCTAACGCGGGGGAGTATGGATCTTCCGGGGGTCTTCGAACAGGTGAATCGAGATTACGATGAAAAAAATCGGGGGAAGGTGTAGGAGGAAAGTCGATAGCAGAAAAGGTTGAATCCCGAGGAGATGCTAAGGGCTCTGCAAAGGGATCGAAGGTAGAAGAAGGTGACCCTGGTGATTGTTTAGAATCTGTTTCTACAGTAGATCCAGGGGAGTAAGAGGGGGAGGGATAACGACAGGGGGAAAGAGACAATGATTCGGGGGACGGATTTGAGACTGGTGGAGATGAATCGGTCGGTTCGCCGGAAGTTCTTAAATTAATTAGAGCGGTAGGCAAAACAGAATTTTCTGCTCGGAGATGGTTCAATTTTCCGTAGAGCGATAACGATGCGCCCAGCTTCCGGAGCTTCTTATTTCGACGACTCCGACAGTTCTTAATAGCTTTTTGCGTTTTCCGCTCAGGGACACGATTACGCACTAGAATGAATTTAAAAATTAAGGCTACGTTCTCTCTTTCTGGTAAAAGGAAATAAAATCTAGATCGTATCTGCTCAAAAGAAAGGAAAAGAAAGAGTTTTATTTAGAAGAGAATTCTTTGTTCCTGATGGAAGTGAAGAGAGTTGCGGATTCAATCGGAAGAAAATTCGATTGTATCCTGCGGAAAGAAAAGAGAGTTGCGGATTCAATCGAAAGAGCATTCGATTGTATCCTGCAGGAAGTAAAAGAATTGCGGATTCAATCGAAAGAGAATTCGATTGTATCCTGCAGGAAGTAAAAGAATTGCGGATTCAATCGAAAGAGAATTCGATTGTATCCTGCGGAAAGTAAAGAATTGCCGATTCAATCGAAAAAGAATTCGATTGTATCCTGCTGAAAGAAAAGAGAGTTGCGGATTCAATCGAAAGAGCATTCGATTGTATCCTGCAAGAAGTAAAAGAATTGCGGATTCAATCGAAAGAGAATTTGATTGTATCCTGCAGGAAGTAAAAGAATTGCGGATTCAATCGAAAGAGAATTCGATTGTATCCTGCAGGAAGTAAAAGAATTGCGGATTCAATCGAAAGAGAATTTGATTGTATCCTGCGGAAAAAAAGGAAAAGAGTTGCGGATTCAATTGAAAGAGCATTCGATTGTATCCTGCAGGAAGTAAAAGAATTGCGGATTCAATCGAAAGAGAATTCGATTGTATCCTGCAGGAAGTAAAAGAATTGCGGATTCAATCGAAAGAGAATTCGATTGTATCCTGCGGAAAGTAAAGAGTTGCGGATTTAATCGAAAAAGAATTCGACTGTATCCTGCAGGAAGTAAAAGAATTGCGGATTCAATCGAAAGAGAATTCGACTGTATCCTGCAAGAAGTAAAAGAATTGCGGATTCAATCGAAAGAGAATTTGATTGTATCCTGCGGAAAGTAAAGAATTGCGGATTCAATCGAAAGAGAATTCGATTGTATCCTGCAGGAAGTAAAAGAATTGCGGATTCAATCGAAAGAGAATTCGATTGTATCCTGCGGAAAGTAAAGAATTGCGGATTCAATCGGAAAAGAATTCGATTGTATCCTGCGGAAAGAAAAGAGAGTAATAGAGGGAGGAACGGAAGGGTGGTGGAATAATACTGAGTATATGAGTGTTTTGAAAAATATAATAAATATCTTATTAGAGAGAGAAGGTAGTCTGAAAAGTAAGAAATAAAATAATAATAATGGACGGCTGAGACTTACTGTTGGGTGAAGTTTTGAAGGTGCGAACGATTTAGTGGTTGGCGGAGCGGATTCAGCTTACAACGGCGGACGGTTGGTCGACGGTTGGCACTCAGAGTGTTCGGATCTCACAATGCCGGGTCAAATTTAAGTACGATAAATACGAATCCGAACGTCACAAACTCGGACATATAATGTCACGGAATGTGCGCCGGATCGAACTAGAGTGAATCGCGAACGAAAAATGAGCGATTGATCAGAATGAAAAAGGTGCGGTATGTGCTAGTAAGTGACTGTAAATGACTGTAAGAAAGTAAGTAAGTGCTCGCGAGCTCCGAAGCTCCTTCCTTTTATACCTGATTCTGCCTATGGTTCCTATGGGATTTTAATCCGCAGGTGTACCGTCTCTTATTATTGCCCACGCCCTACCTATTAATTGCGCGACAAGTGTTTCGAGTCGGTGGGGTCAATCATCCGCGTTTCAACGCTTGCTTCCGCCCAAAATCGGCACGTGTCAAGGGTAGACCAACCATATTGACTCGACCGGACAATTTTAGCGTATCCGCGCGATTAAGATAGGCCATCTTTTCGCAATTTTTCGGTTGCTTGGCTGCATCGATTTCGAAAGAAAAGAATTGTTACTCCGCAGGACGTAACAGAAGAATACCACTGTCAAATTTAAACAATTTGAAAATTTAGATACGTTGCCTTTATACGTTAGCCATTTCAAATAACTTATATGTTATTATTATTACTACCTATTTATTATTTTAAATATTATTTCTTGAATTCAAATTCCCTTCAAATTAAATATAAATTTAAATTAATGTTTAGAAGGTGATATTAAATTAATTTTTCTATTTTAGAAATTTGCATACTATATTAATATCATCAGGATAAATAAATACATTTATTAAAAAAAAAAAAAGAAAAAGAAAAAGAAAAAATTGCACACATCTGAGAGCGAACCCGGATATTACGATTGTGAACAAGCACCTAACGCACGAAGCCGACTGCACTAGTTGGGAAAACAGTTACCGGAAAAGGTCATATGTCGCGCCGCGGTATGGCCATTTTTCACAAATTTATTATTTCGAAACTAAGGCTTATTCGATTAAACGCCAGAAGACGTAAACTTTTTTTGTCTCCAGAATAACTAAAAAAATTGGGATCGAAATCCCAGGGTGACTCATCTGATCCTCCGCTTGTTAGTAAAATTTTTATACAATTTTGACATTGTCGGATTTTTTTTACGAACTTTGCAAAGCTCCACGTTGTGAAATAAAAATTACACAAGAATGCGGTTTAAAGCATTTAAAAGCGTGAATCTTTAATTTTAAATTGGCTTTTTGTTAAGCGTTGTACAATTTTTATTCACGGAATTATTCAACATTGAAGCAAAAAAGATTATTTTTGCTTCAGTATTGCTTGACTAAGTGAAAAAAAATCGTACAGAACTCAACAAAAACGCAAATTAAAGCTGAAGATCCACTCTTTCGAATGCTGTAAACCGCATTTGCGTCCAATTTTACTTCGCATCTTAGAGCTTTGCAAAGTTTGTAAAAAATTTTGAGATATGACGCATCAACATTTAAATTTGCGTAAACCATCTGTAAATCGTTTAATGACTTATAAATATCAAAACTAGAGATGTCAAGCTTTAAAATGCTTTTTTTAAAAATTTTTTATGATCATTTTTGACAAAGTTACACTCTCTTAAATTACGTCTATTTTTCGGAGTCAGAATAGGTGATCCCTTAATTTTGCTGTCGAGTGTATAATTATATTTTTCAAAAAGAATGACAATACTTTTTTTTGAAAATATGATTCTTTAGCTTTAAAACGTCATATTTTAAAGTCCTTAATAATTTTTTATTGCGGAGATATGATTTTTTAAAGGAAAAGTGGATAATTGAACAATTTCTAATTTTTGTTTAATGGTTTCTTTTTAATAACTGAACAATAAATCATTTATCAGTAATGCCGATTATGCATTTACATTTCTGAGATTCTGAACTTTCATGTATAAAAAAAGATTGTTAAAAAATGTTGATTGGAACCAAAGTAACTTCTCAAAGTTGAAAAAGTCTCCCAGACCCGAAAATGTGTTTACAAATTTTATGGGATCGGTGTGTTTAAGGGTTAAGAATAGTTTGTTAAATATTAATGTAAAAAACGCACCTTTTATCAAAATTGTATGTATTTATTGTACTGTTTATACATAAAAATTTATTGCATATTTATATTGCATATAGCATTCATGTAACAATTTTTAGAATAATATTTCATAAACTTGCTATGCAAACTGTTTGTATAGCATCTTTTAATTAATAAACTTAACATGCTGTGTTACTTATGTTTCTAGTACAATCTTAAAGTATATATTTTTCCTTTAAGATATATATTGTTAACAAACAGATACTTTTATTAGATACTCTCTTTTAATAGTAGAGGAGAAGAGGGTAATATGGCACCCATTTTCATTTTATTGAATAATTTTGTCTATAATTAATATTTTCTATTGAAACTTGAACGATTACATTCGTCAGAGTGTTGTTTGACAGATTCTAGACTCAATGTAATAAAATTTTTATTATTTAGGATGTGATTTATAAAAATCAAATGTACTCCATAATCGGTGGAAGATAAAAAGTGGTTGTAATATGATATTCATAAAAATAATTTAAAATAAATTAGTTTAGTTTAAAAGAAACACAGTACCTTGTTATAAAATTATATATTTTTAATTTTCCATTGTTTAGAATTTTTCTGATTTAGAATTTTCCTGCGTTTAGAAGCTTTAGAAATACCATTAGAAATTTCATTAAAAATATTATTTTATTCCTATTTAACATTAAACAATAAGCATAAAATGATGTCTCTAATGTTTCTAAACATCACTCTTTAGAATAACAATCGATTTATCAAAGAAATTTTTGATATAAAAATTTTGCTTAAAAAACCATATTAACAAAATTCTATGTTATTGTTCTGTCTTTGCATAACTCGAAATGTGTACAACCAAATAAAAGTTAAATAATAGAAAAACATTCAAGTGTATGTACTTTCGTGTAATAAAATACATTCAAATTTAAGAATAATGAGGAAGTATATGTAATTAAAGGTTAAAAGTGTACCTTAAAAAAGTTTAGAAGTGCTCAAAAGTAAAACTACCTTATAACAATTGTCAGTTATTATGTATTAGCATATTAGCATCTCTAAAAAATGGCGGGCTATTAAATCAATAACTCCATAAGCAATTGTTAGAATACGTCACCTAATAACGGAAATAATAGGGATAGCTATATTGTCGACAGTAGACATAACACCCTCTTCTCTTCTAACATTTATATTTTTAAATTTTCAAATACTGATTAATAAATACTAATTAATGATTTTAAATACTATATTTAAAATCAAATTAAATATTTAATCAACGTCAAATCAGATATAATCAACTCAAAAATAGATTTTTCAAATTAAAATATTTCAATCACAAGACATTTCATTGTACATTATTACAAAAGTGACATTAATATTGTTATCTAATGAAAAGAAATTTGCATTTGCATTACGAGAATCTAATGATAGTTTCCTAACTTATAAAAAATGAAAAAGTTTTGTACTCTGTCCTCGAAAAATGACACTTCTAGCATTGGTACGATAATATATACGCAATACAAAACATTTTACGGTGTATCTTAATAAACACAAATGTATATATATTATGAGATACATTTTCTTTTTCATCAATATACAGGGTGATTCAGAACGACCCATGTGTCCCGATAAAGACATATTCTTGAATAAATTCTGAGACGATTTTTCCTGTACGAAAATTTTGTCCGACGCTTACTTTTTGAATAATAAAAGGATAAAGTTAGCGAATCACGGGCCGTGTACACATGGTAGACAAAGGCGCCGCAACTCACCGTCCGACGCGGGCGCTTACTCGTGTCGGACGGTGAGTTGCGGCGCCTTTGTCTACCATGTGTACACGGCCCGTGATTCGCTAACTTTATCCTTTTATTATTCAAAAAGTAAGCGTCGGACAAAATTTTCGTACAGGAAAAATCGTCTCAGAATTTATTCAAGAATATGTCTTTACCGGGACACATGGGTCGTTCTGAATCACCCTGTATGCCCGGTTTGTCTCTTTCTTTTTTGTGGCTTGACAGTTTGAAAGTCGATAATGTAAGGGAGGTTTAGGGAGAACGGTAGGACTTCCGGGAATAGTGTCTGGATAAGCAAAGCACTCAGCCTTGTGATGAACAAGAGCTTTATTGTCGCCTCGTAAAGATGGCGGGAGACGGTTCTTACAGTTGAGTAGGCTAATGCTAATTGACTCGCAGTTCCGCGTGGCGGGCTTTCTTCCTCGAGAAGCAAGACCTCGCGCGCATCTAGCTCCAATCTTGGCCCTCGCATGGTCCTTCGGCCAACAGGCTGACGCTTAGGAGATGCGCGTCGATGCGCAAGGAATATGGCGCTAGAGATCCTCAAGTTAGAAATTGGACACCGTCGTCCATCCGCCATATTGTTCAGGACACTTTCGGCGCACTTTCAAATGTTTAAATTAATTTAATATATATGTAGCTTATTAATAAAAATTGATTTAAGAATTTATATACATTTATGTAATAGTTTAAAGAAAATTTTATTTTTAGAAAAATTTTTAAATAAAAACGTCATTATAAATTATCTAGACAGTAGCGTGGAATGTATTATATTATACAATTATACTATGAAAATTATTAATATTTCTATTTATGTTTTTAAATTACAAGAATTTTATAAAACTAATATAATTTTTGCATCTGTAGAAACAAAAAGCAATTTAATAAAATATGCATAATTGCAATAAATAAATAAATATTTGAAATCAATAAACAGTTTTATTTAACACGAGTATGCATAGCTACACTTTTGCTTGCAAAAGAATTGTCGTTTACATGTGTATTAGGTGATATTATAGTCATTTGCTTTGCAAGTCGGAAATCAGGACAGCTGTAAGAGGATTGAAAAACAACAAGGCGGCAGGTCCAGACGACATTCCTGCCGAAATCTTAAAAACCGACGTCGAGGCAACAGTGGAACTCCTGTACCCATTACTCAAGCATGCCTGGGATAACAATTCTTTCAATCCCCCTTGGAAGGAAGACTTAATAGTTAAAATCCCCAAAAAGGGTAATTTAATGGAATGTGGCAATTGGCGCGGTATAACGCTGCTAAACACTGTAAATAAAATAGTGGCATCTATAATACAGAAGAGGCTTACCACGACCTTGGAACCTAAACTAAGGCAAGAGCAATGTGGATTTAGACCCAATAGGTCGTGCATTGACCATGTTAATACCCTAAGGATAATAATAGAACAATCTGCGGAGTGGCGCTCCTCTTTGTACTTGGTCTTCGTCGACTTCCAAAGAGCATTCGATAGCATCAAACACGTAGCTATTTGGAACACGCTCAAACAATTAAAAGTCCCATCGAAACTAACAGATATAATCAAGAAGCTATATAGTGACGCTACTTGCACGGTGCTTCACAATGGATCCAGAAGTGACCCCTTTCCAATCTTGAAGGGCGTTAGGCAGGGATGCACACTCTCCCCCCTCCTTTTTAACCTGGTTCTGGATTCAATAATGGCTAAGGTTGCTAACAAAACACGAGGCATCCAATGGACATCATTCTCGCAGTTGGGGGACTTAGCATATGCAGATGATATCTGCTTCATGACGCATTCCTTCTCGGACATGCAAAGAAAGCTGTCCCTGCTGGAAACTGAAGCCATAAAGGTAGGACTACACATTAATATTCAGAAAACGGAATCGATGAGGATATGCGCTAGGAACAAACAACCATTCCAAATCGGAGGTCAGCCTATCAAGGATATTGAAAATTTTACGTATCTTGGTTGTGTGGTCAGTCCGGACGGTGGCGCGTCTCGGGATGTCGAGACTAGGCTGCGTAAGGCCAAACAAGCTTTCGGCGTACTTAACAAGGTGTGGAGCTCGCAAGAGTATTCAACCCACACTAAGCTGCGCATTTTCAGGACCAACGTGCTTTCCGTATTGTTTTACGGATGCGAGACCTGGAAGACATCTACTCTAATCCACGCTCAAATACAGACCTTTGTCAACAAATGTCTGAGAAGAATTTTGCGAATTTTTTGGCCAAACGTAATTTCTAACGTCGAGCTGTGGCAACGGACAGGACAGAAACCTATAATAACAGAACTGAAGCTGCGTAAATGGAAATGGATCGGCCACACGCTGAGAAAATCAGACCCCAGCATCACCAAACAAGCATTGGAGTGGAACCCTCAGGGACAAAGGAGACGTGGCAGACCCCCGCAATCCCGGCGTCGTACGGTGCAGGAAGAGCTGAGACACTGCGGAAAAACCTGGACGGAAATCAAAGCCATGGCCCCAAATAGAACCAGATGGAGGGTTTTCATAGAGGCCCTATGCTCCACTTAGGAGCTCTAGGAACTTATATATATATATATATATATATATATATATATATATATATATATATATATATAGTCATTTGCTTTAATCTTACACCAATAAAATACTGTATAATTTTTTGTTTCAAAGAATGACAATTTGGTATATCATATATTAGATTATTACAAATCTCAGTATAAAAATTTCTTAAATTAATACATTTGTCATAGACTAAATTAAAATAAAATCTAAATATTTTTTCAATATTTAAAATAAAATCAAATGTTTGCACATTGATAAAAAATAATGTGTCATTTTTAAAACAACGTGTTAATGCAGCATATGAATATGTAGTTGTAATTGTACTGCCTGTTGCACTAATACAGTCATCACATACATTGTATCTTTTTTTTATTTTACAAATTACATATCCTCCTAAGTAATATAAACAATTTAGACTTATATTATTAAAAACTATGTTCTGATTTTCACAATCATCAGTTATATTTGTATGTACTATTTTATTATTCTCTTTGGTTTTGTCTTTCTTTAATTGTCGATTTTTGGCAACAACAATGTTCAAAAATTCTGAAAAGAATTCTCTATCATCAAAATCATAACTACTATTTTCGGGATTTTTTATATATTGTAAGAGTGTTATTAATTTTAAATCATTTTTAAATTGTATAGCATTTGGAATGACGTGCTTCATTCGGATAATTGAAAATAAATTTTCGAGGCAATCCTGCATAAATCTACCTAATAAGACAAATTCGAAATTTTCTTTTTCTAATAAATAGGTACTTAATTCTATAGCAGATTTTGTAGAAATAATTATTCCTTTTTGAAAAGGTTTCCATGCCTCTGATTTGCCAACTTTTATTTTTGAAATTACAACAATTACATCATGTAAAAATTTTATTGTTTCTTCAAATTTAGTCATATTTAATTTACTTAAAGCTAATTTTGGAGTTCTTGAAGACATAATTGTAAACCATTTTGATATAAAACCAATAAACCATGCGGTTGTAATAAAACTGATATTACCATTATTATTCCCAACAAATGTTAACGCTGAAGCAACAGAATGACTTAATACTTGTCTCGCATTATTAACTTTCATTTTTTGATAATGATTTTTTGTATCTAGCAATTGTAATTTTAATTTTGACGCCAAACTTAAACCACAATCTATTTCATTCTGAGAAGTACAGAAATCGTTTAAATCTTTGCTAGGCTGGCTATATTAGTTGGCAAATCAAACGTGGTAACAATTTCATCAGGTATAGTGATTGTTTCATTTTTTAAGAAACCTTGATTTATATTTTTCAAGGCGTGAGCACAATCATGAAAGAAAAAGAGTTTACGACTTTTGTCATTAGGATGTTGACAGGAATTGATTATTGTACTGTGCCTTGATACATTAATTCCAAATGATTTCCACATTGTCATATTTGCTGATCCCATATCAGACGTGACACTTTGAACCTGTAATCCTATATTTTCAGCTTTTTTAATAATATCACAAATAATTGAGTTAAAGTTATTACCGTCAGCACTATTATCTGTGAAATAATAAGCTACGACTTGCTTCCATCTACTGGCAATACCGGCTAGCATAAATACTAGTGCTTTAGAAGCAAATTTTTGTGTATCGCTATTCTTACATAATTCTACAGAACCAACATATGAATTTGTTGAAATATCAAATGATCTGCTAGGGGTTATAGACATTTCATCTAGAACTAACATACAGTGCTTATCAAGATTATTTTGAAAAGCAGACACTTTAATATAGAGAAAATCGAAAATTTCTTCTAATATCCCATTTGTAAATTTGACATTTTCCAATCGTCGGCGTAGCGTTCTTAACGAAGGTAATGGCAAATCGCGACTTATTTCTTCATATCCCGAACGACCACACATAAATTTATATCTTAATGCCTTTTTTATGGTTTCATTATCCCAATTTGGAACTTTCTTGAATTTGCCAGTTAATAATTTAATTTGATTCTTTGTTAAAACTCTGAAATAAATCTCTGTTAAAACTTTAGAAATAGCATTCTCCATTAAAGTTCTATTACTTTTATTTATTTCTTCTTGCAGTCTTTTAATTTTGTAATTAGCATTTTTTAATTTTATTTGAGTTCTTTTTTGTATATTGAATAATTTAGTATAATGTTTTTGTACTTCTGTTACTTTCATTTTATGTCTAAAACAATTATCACAGGAAAAATTAAATTATGACATAAATTTGAAGTTACTTCTGATATGTCACTGTTTTTTAATTCAATATCTTCGTGGCTTGAATCCATATAATTTGTAGAGTTATCAATTATATCCATATTGCTTATAGATTTTCGTTTCTATCCATATTACTTACAGATTTGTTATTTGTTTGCATATCATCTTCAATATTTATTTCTATATTTCTATATTATTTGTTGCTTTATTAATATTAACCAATTTATCTGAAATAGATTCATTTTCAATGCATTCAGTATCACTTTCTTGAATATCACTTTCTTTATCATGTATAAATGTAACTGTATCCTTATTATAAAAATTACTAAAAGATGCTTTGCCTTGATCATTCAAATTCATATTTGATCCTGTTGTAAAAATAGAAAATAATATATTGGCATAACTTCTTTTATTTAAAAATAAATTGTAAAAGTTTAATATCATTTTTCATTTAAATAAAAATAAAATAAATAAAATTTGTACAAATAAAAAAATTACCCGCATCTCCAAATATAGTAGGTATGGCATTTCCTTTTAGTTTTAAAAAACCATCACGTTGATTTTCCCACATTTTAGGAGCAAAGTGTTCCTATGTATTATAAATGTAATGCCATTATTATTAAAAAATTTTATATTTATAAAAACTTAAATAACCTCAAAGTCAAGTTCAATGTTATTAAAGCTGTCAATGTTAAATATATTACTTGACACAATGCAGAATGTTTACTAGGTATCCAATTTTCTCGATTAACATTTTTAATCCAAATTCCACATCTTTCAGGTTCTTTCAAAGGAAAATAGCACTTTTTTTTTTTATTTTTCATTGAAGAATTTGAACCTTTGGCTGCGCAACGAGGCATTTTAAATCCAAGTCACCGTACATTAAAACATATTTTAAAATTAAACATAAACAATACATTATTAGTATTTCTACTGATACATGCACTATAAGTTGGAAATTAACAATGTTAGCAATTACAAATGTATCATTATTTATTGTTATTATTATTGTTATAATTATTATTTATTATTTTATATAAATAAAATAATTTGCATAAAGACTAAATAAGCATACTCATATTAAATCAAACTTTTTTTTTATTTTAGGTATTTATTTATTTATTTTAGGTATTTTCTTTATTTTCTTTAAACAACCAATGTAAGCATACATGAATTCTTAGTTAAATTTATTTTTGTATGTTAATAATCTACATATATACTAAATTGATTTAAATATTTTTTGAAAGCGCGCCGAAAGTGTCCTGAACAATATGGCGAATCAAAGCACTAATCAAAAGTTGTCTAAGCGATGTCCAATCTCTTACTTGAGGATCTCTATATGGCGCTGGATCGCAGCGGCATGCGGCATTATGTGGAATTAAGGTTATGGTCAGCCGTGAAACAGGCTGTTTCTTACGATAAGTAAAATTTTTTAATTCGACATTTCAGTCTATTGCACTGGGCAATCGCACCAGAAAAACATTGAATTTTACAGAACTCTACTAAAAACGAAACTGAATATTTCAATAAGTAGGGATGGGCGATACAGTAGAAAATGTAGAAATATCGATATTTCTACTTTATCCTTCAAATGATTCGATGACGTTCCTTCCGCGTCTACATAGAGAAAAATAAGAGAACGAGCATTGTTTTATTATTATATTTGTGTTACATTTAATGTGCGTCATGCGTATATAGTCATTGCGAATACCGTACTATTCATATACTATTCTTAGATTATTCCTAGAATTCCTAGATTACACAATTTTTGGCTTTAACGCGCTTTAACGTGCTAATGGTTTCTCACAAGATGCGGAAACGCTTGTCGCACAACAACAGGAAACTACATTTCTCATGTATTGAGAATTGTGAGTTTATTACATATGGATTACTTTTTGACCTCAGCCAGAATCCAAAATAAATAAAAATAGATTGTTTGCTTGAAAAGTGTCAAAACTAGTACGTGAACGTGAAATATTTTACAATGTTAATGTTTTCCTTTAAATCTATACAGCATAAAAGGCGTCGCTTCTTACATCCGATAATCATTACCCGTTTTTGTTTGTGAAGTTCATGTCTATATGTCGTGTAATATTGTGCGAACGTGTTTAAACACGAAAAATCCTTTCAAAAAATTTTTTATTTAATTTGTAATGTTATTTTCTCATCAAATTTACAAATAAATACTACAAAATGCGATTTTACATAAGAATCAAGCATAAACAAAAAATCAAATAACTTTTAAATTAATAAGAAAATTGTCTCAAATTTTACACAGATGCTCAAACAATTTATGACATTTTAATATTTTTAGTAATGTTTGAATTCAAAGAAATAATTTATTAAAAAAAATATGTTGTTTAAAATTCAAACAATAGTATATATTGATTTAAACATTAGTTTGTTTGGACTATTTTAAATAAATGTGTTAGAATACAATTTGTTTAGATAAAATTTACTAAAGTTGTGTCATCTCAAAGCATTACTAGAATTATTAAAATTTCATAAATTATTTTATTATTATGTTTGAGCATCTGTGTAAAACGTGAGAACAATTCTCTTATCGGTTTAAAAATTGTTTGATTTTTTGTTTATTCTTGATTCTTATGTAAAATTGCGTTCCGTAATTTTTATTTGTAAATTTGATGAGAAAATAATGCATTACAAATTAAATCAAAAATTTTTTGAGAGGATTTCTCGTGTCTATCTTCTTATCTACCTTTTGCAGTGAGAGTTGAAATTTTATTTGGCATAAATAAAAAAGTATAAAAAATTATAAATTTGACAAAAAGGCTTTTAATTCATTGCTTTCATTATTAAATAGTTGATTTATCACAATTTTATTTGTAATACGACTGAATCATTGTTACCAATTGTTGATGTTTTAGAACACTGTAATACAACAAAAATGACTTCTCTCTCAACTCAAACAATGGAGGAGGAAGCTCAGAAAATGATGACAGTGTGGCCAACCATTATTTGTGATATTACGGAAAATGTAAGGAATTTAAACGTTCCGGATATTGACAAATGGTTGGAAAAAATAAATCATTATATACTCTGAGTAAATTATTATACGATAAATAATGTAGAAAAAGAAAAACAATTACAAATCATTTCATAGATTGATTTATATGCATTACAATAAATTCTTTTAGAACAATTAATAACGTAAAATAAAATAATGCAATATAAAATTTCTCAGAAAGCTATAAACATCTAAAAATTTTAATCAAGATTTTATTGATAGCAATAATGTAAAAATTTATAAAAATGTTAAGCAATTTAAAAGAACAGTAAAAATGTAAAGTAAATAAGAATAGTGGCATTTAAAAAAAAAGAACATTAAGTGTTTAATAACATGTAAATAAATCCATAATGATAGAATAAATGTAAACAAAAAAAAAAACTTATGTTACCCATAAATTTGAACAAACATGCAAATTGATGCATCTTTATACAACACAGGTATTACAATATAATGTCTCAGGAACAAAGAAACTTCATGGTTTAATAGTAATTTATGCCTAAAAGTCGATAGCACCTAATGAACAACAGACAAAAGATAATATTCACTTAGCAAGGATTTTAGCATGGTGTATGGAAATGGTGCGTAATTTTTCTTTTCAAAACTTGGGATTTTTTTCATAAATAAATTTAAGTTAATTTACTCTTAAACACACCGATCCTGTAAAATACGGAAACACATTTTTGGGTCTGGGAGACTTTATCAACTGTGAGAAGCTATATCTTTGATTACAATCAATACTTTTCTACGATTTTTTTTTAAACAAAAGTTCGAAATCTCAGGAGTGTGACTGCATAATTGGCATTGGCGAAAAGTAATTTATTGTGAAGTTATAAAAGAAAAACCATTAAGCAAAAATGAAAAATTGATCAAAAATCCACTTTTCCTTCAAAAAATCATATCTTCGCAACAAAAAACATTTAAGAACTTTCAAATACGGCGTTTTAAAGCTAAAGAGTCACACTTTTAAAATAAAATTTGGCAAAATTATTCCTTTTAAAAAGTATAATTATGTAACATGGAGAATATGAGGTATTTTTGAGCATGTAAAAATCTACTTTTTAAAAAAGAATCATATCTTTGCAACAAAAAACTTTGAAGAACTTTACAATACGGCGTTTTAAAGCTAAAGATTCATACTTTCAAAAAAAAATTATATTATTGTCATTTCTATTAAAAAATGTACTTATGTAACAAGGCAAATGTGAGGTATTTTTTATTAAATCGTGTCTAAAATTGAAAATTGATGTGTTTCATGATATATTTCGGAAAAACTCCCTTTTCTACAGCATTTTATAGTATTCCAACTTTAAACAAAGTATATGCGAGTAACATTCGCAAACCGACCAGTTCGAACGTATTTTGTCCAGCTTTTTTATGTAAAATACTCACAAAAAAAGTTTCACTTACACACTATATGGGTCGCATTGACCCTAACAAAACTTTGCTGCCGTGCCGTTCGAATTCTAGTTGACCAAAAAAGTTGATCAACCATATCAGTCAAAAGAAGAGATTTCAAACATTTTTTACGTCTTGGTCCAAACCTCTTATCTCATACCATCTTCACATAGCAAGCGTTCAAAACTTCATATGGGGTCTCTCAGACCCACTTACGTGTTTAAGGGTTGAACATCATTAAACACGAAATGTATTATTTTAATGTATAACATTTATTTAAATGAGTATAATGAGAGCGATTTTAATGAAAAGTATATATTGTTGCGACTATATATTATGATATTAATACATTACTACATTTATTACTACATAGACGATAGCCTACCTAGTCATGATCGACGACATTATGGATGAATCGTTATTTCGCCGAGGTCAACCATGTTGGCATCGACACGCTGATACAGGTCGAATGGCGATTAATGACGCTTTATTGATAAAGAGCAGTGTAAATTATATCATTACAAAACATTTCAAGGGGAAAGAATGTTATAATAATATAGTAGAAACATTTGAACAGGTATGTATGTATATCTGTATAATATATGCGCAATGTCAGTACAATTTTTTCTTTATTACTTAAAAAATTTTTCATGAAAATATATTTGCAGGCTACATTTAAGACATTAATGGGCCAGTTTTTGGATATATCCTCGACGTTCAAGGAATGTAATCTGGATCAATTTACAATGGATCGATATAATGCCATTGTTAAGTGCAAAACAGAGCATGGGGCATATTTTTTACCAACACTTCTAGCAATGCATTTTGTAAGTTGACTTTAGTTTCTTTCTTTAAAAAATAACTGTTATCTTGAAATGATGAGAAATTGTACTATAGGCTGAAATAAAAGATCCAGAAATGTTCAAACAAACAGAAACTATCTTGCTACAATTGGGATATTTGTATCAAGTTCAAAATGATTATTTAGATTGTTTTGGAGATTTTGAAGTTTTTGGCAAAGATGATACTGACATAAGAGAAAGAAAATGTACATGGCTAATTGTTAAAGCTCTTCGACGCGTCACGCCGAAGCAGCGTAACATTTTAAAAGTAAATATTGTTGATTAAATGTGTTTTCGTCGTTGTTAAGGTTTACCCAAACAAACTTGCGTAGCGTAGCTATGCAAGTTTGTCTGGATAGGTCCTTAATTTATTCTTATTTTTCTTTTACGTTTTTACGCAGGAATGCTACGGAGTTTCAGATCCAGAAAAAGTAAGACGCGTGAAACAGCTCTACATTGATTTGGATTTACCAAACATCTATTTAAAATACGAAGAAGAAACATATAATGATGTAAAAGCAAAAATACTCGTACAAGATGTATCATGTGGGTTTTCACATGGTTTTTTCTTAGATTTGTTAAGAAAAACATATCGCAGACGGGAATGTCCTCATTAAAACATATATTAAACAATGAAGTGATTTAACTAAGTATTTGTTTTAACATGCGCACATGCACACGTTTATAATAAAGCTATGTATTTATACATATCAAACCGATTCTCTTTATATATCCCAACAGTATTGATCTTGATAGTTTAAATTTAAATAAATAAATGAGTACCTCTCCACTTGTAACTACACTGAAAAAGTTTATTAATAATAATTTTGCCTAAATGATGATTATTAAAACATTAAATAATTTTAATAAAATATTCAATTAATATAAGCAAAAATAAGTTAAATGCTAATTTTACTTCTCTAATTATTTATCAAACGGTTGGTTACTACCCGCTAAACATGAAACCTTCAGGGAACGTTACGTTTTCGCTCTAATTTAGCAAATTTGTAACGTTTTGTATGTATAGGTTAAATAACAGATTTTATATACGTTTAAAAGTAACATTCTATTTGTGTTAGTCCATGGAACGTGTCAAAAACATTGCATTTTCACCTTAAATGTGACCCTTTGGAACGTCACAAAAGAAACATTTTGTGACATGACAGTAACGTTTTATATAAAATGCTTTTTTTATAACTTTAAAAACATTGTCTCAACGTTACACGTACGATATTTCTGAAACATTCAGTTTGCTACGTTTTTTCAATGTTTCCTTTGAAACGTTAATTTTTACACATTCAAAAACGCCGCAACAACGTAGCAAATGCGACATTTCTGAAACGTTAATTTGCGACATAATGTAAAGGTTTCGTTTGAAACATTAATTTTGAAACATCTTACAACCCCGCGTTAATGTGCATCATCTGCATGCGTTTAAGGATACGGTCACGATGATGTTGCAAATAATGCTTTGAAGCATTGATTGGTCAATTTGTAAAATTCTTTACTCTGATTGGTTAATCATATGCTTCCAAATCATTTGTAGCAAGACTTTGACCGCACTCTATAAGTGCATGCAGCATCATCTTTTGCATGAGAGAATTATATATAGAAAAATGATATCGTTTAAATAAACGCGCTTTGTAGCGAGTCTGCATGGCTGCGTTCAGAATAAATGTCTATGTGCACCCAGACATCATTTTTATCCTTGTTTAATATTCGGTAAACAACAAAGATGAAATATCTGTGCGCACCTGCAATGGACGTTCATTCTGAACGCACTCCATGGGACATGGTGTGAAGGCGCTGAAGGAGTGCTCGACCGGCCAACGGGGGTCTGGCGGCTAACGACACGGATGCGGGCTCCCGTGTTTTATTTTCTAAATCTTTCTTTTCTCTCTGCTTCTGACGGCGGGTGGACGTGGCCCGATTTTTCCGTTTTTGATTCTTCTTTTGCATTTTCTTCATTTTGTGCGTGCACTCAATTCCGGAAGGAGAAGTGAGTGGTTGACTGTGGTCTCAAATCGAAGTCCGAGGCTGCCAGAGAAGCCGGAGCTCGGACTTTGAGATAATAATCGAGTGGTTACCAGGGAAGGAAGCTGAAGCTTGGAGACATATACTTCGAGACATGCGAATTTTTTTACGAGCTTTGGAGCCTTGTGGCCTTAAGGCTAGTATTCGTCTGAAGATTGACTGAATCACATCTTTCTCTCCATATTCTCTCTCTCTCTCTTTCTTCCTCTCTTTTTCTCCGCTCTCTCCGCTCTCTAAAATAGACTGAATCACATCTTTTTCTCCGTATTCTTTCTCTTCTCTCACCGCTTTTTCCTCTCTCTCTCTCCGCTCTCTCTCTTTCTCTCTTTTTCTCTCTCTCTCTCAAATATTGTGTATTTTTTGTTTGAAAACAAGATGATCTGTCACTCATATAAGATGTCAAAAGATTTCCCATATATTCCATGACTATGGTTAGTTCATCAGTTATCGGAGATAAAGGAGAGAATTATGTCGTACCCCAGGGAGAAACATCAGATCGGATATACGTCTATTAGATGTCGGAACCATCTAAGTCTAAAGTAATGTCTAGATATATCTGAATTAGATGCCATGTAATTTTTGTATTTGAGCGAATCAATTTCTGTCGGTCATAATTTTGGAAATTATTATATATATATATAATATGATCGATATAACTGTGTATCTGCAAAAAGAAAGAGATAGCATTTATGTCTGTCCTCTTTTACCCGAGGTTGCCATCAGCAGCACATACAGGTTGATTCAGAATAACCCGTTGTCTTTCAAGGGACGTATTCCTGGTCGAATTCTAAGACAATTTTTCCTTTGCCAAAAATTTGTCAGACGCTTAGATTTTGAAACATCAGCTGATTAAGTTAGCGTATCACGGGTCGAATACAGATGGTACGCAGAGGCGCACTCATCGTTACGCGCGGGTGTGTCGTGAGGTGCCTGCTGCGCTCAGCTGATACAACACACAAGTCTTTCTCCTCTCTCACTCTCTCCCTCTCTCTCTCTCTCTCTCTCTCTCTCTCTGTCACATCACAATGCTAGCTTTAACTTAAAAATGTAATTAATTTTCTTCTTAATTTTAATGATTTTAATAAGAGAAGTGCCAGGAAATTCTTTATACAGTCGAAGAATCGAACAAAGAATTGCACAAAATCTAGATATTTAATTACATTTAATAAATTATGTCATTGCAAGTATTCAAACAAGTATTTATTAAAATTTAATAACTTTTTTTCTCAGTGTAGAATCTCTTGATATAAAAAAATAATTTTAATAAAATAAATAGAAAAATATTTTTCAATAAATTTTATTATTAAAAACAATATTAATCACTACTTTACTTTTAAATTGCCACGTTCTAACTTCTGTTCGACCAATCACGCATTCATATTCGATCATAACGTATCCCATAAAATCAGTCGGCTCTTTCCTGTTGTCGAGTAAACACGTGTTGTCTGTTCGTCGCGCGTAAACACGAGTTTTATCGAGCTACATATTTTCGCACGCCGAATGACTAATAATTATTTACAGTGATCGTTACTCGAAGTGATCGTTAATTAGTTACTCAAGTTTCATTGATCAAGTGAATGAATTGTGTATTATGATATTAAAGTGATAATTTACGAGAGGATCAAGGAAACTTTGGTCTGTCTCATCGTGGAGACAACTAATTGATCACTGTACAGAATAATACGTAAGTAAATGCATGTCCAAACTTGTTCAACGTGCGCGCGCGCGTTTGCTCTCTCTCTCTTTCTCCCCCCCCCCCTTTCTCTCTCTCCGTGCCAAAAAAGTACTACTGTTTCTAAAAACTCGAGATATAAATATTTTTGTAGATTTCGTGCAATTCTTTGTTCGAGTCTTCGACTGTACAAAAAATTTCCTGGCACTTCTCTTATTAAAATCATTAAAATTAAGATGAAAATTAATTACATTTTTAAGTTAAAGCTAGCATTGTGATGTGACAAAGAGAAAGAGAGAGAGAGAGAGAGAGAGAGAGAGAGAGAGAGTGAGAAGGGAGAAATACTTGTGTGTTATATCAGCTGAGCGCAGCAGGCACTTCACGACACACCCGCGCGTAACGGTGAGTGCGCCGCCCCTGCGTACCATCTGTATTCGACCCTTGATACGCTAACTTAATCGGTTGATATTTTAAAATCTAAGCGTCTGACAAATTTTTGGTAAAGGAAAAATCGTCTTAGAATTCGACCAGGAATACGTCCCTTAAAAGACAACGGGTTATTCTGAATCACCCTGTATAATCGATTATAAATTGGTTTTTAATTTTATATTACATATATTAATATTATATTATACTTTTACGGGAAAATTGTTTTAGCAATTTTGATTTTTGCGAGTGCCATATTGACCAATCAATACCGATCATTTATATGATTGGCTACGGTGCCTTTCGTATCGCTCAGGCTCAACAAGTATTGCCGCGCGAATATCGTAACCTAACCTAGCTGTTCACGTGTTCATGTGCAGTCTTGTCTCTCGTGCAGTGTTGTCCCTGTGTGCTGCTATAAAAAAGTGAAAATGGATAATGAAGAGAAACCGGTAAGTACACGATTGTTTTCCCGAGGAAAAATCGATTGTGCTTGTGTGATTTGATATACTTATGTACTTTAAAGTAAAATATTACGCTTTTAGGTTTGTTGCGTTGCATATCGCATTTTACACTCATTAATTCTTTTTTCTCTCCAACGCTTGAATATAACGTTCTTCTCATTTTAAGTGCGAAATGTATACAAGTGTACAAAATAGCAATGCAACGAGAACAAACCTTTTATTTGTTTTACTTCTTATAATGTATAAACTCAATTTTTATAGGTAATACTATATTTTAAAGATTTTGTCAACTTCGTCTTGTTAAAATTTTAGATTTGGAAAATATTAGATTATTTTTTATCTTGGAATATTAGTAAAATTGAACTTAACAAATTTTATAATAAATATAATTAAATATTGTATATGTATTCGCAAAGAAATTTTAATAATGTATAAATGTATCGTATAATATACTCTACTGTAGTAACATAAGTACCTACTTTAGAAATCTTATAAGTATTATTATATAATATTATATATATTATAATTATGTACTGTGTTAAATATATATTATGCAGTATTGTTTTAGGGATCATTGAAACATATGCTGAGAAAAAATTTAGCATTATAGTGCATGCATCAAATAATATTTAAGATATTATAAATGCGCAAGCATCTTACAATGCTGTATTTTTTCTCATTGTTAGCATATGTTTTAATGATCCTTAAAACAATTGCATATTATAATGAAACACTATACGTAATTATAATGTATTGCACTTTATAATAATATTTAAAATATTACAATACAATAAATTGTTACATTCTTTTATAATATTTGAAATATCATTAAAGCGCAACACACTATGCAATGCTGTTTTTTCTTAGCACGTTTTAATGATATTTAAAGCAATACTGTGTATTATAATGATACAGTACATAATTAGGTCTGTTTGTTTTAACTGAAGTGGCTGCACTAATATGCATTAATTCAGAGTTTAACTTTTTTACTCACATTAGGTCTGTTTGTTTTAGCTGAACTGGTTGCACTAGTGTGCACTAATTCAGAGTCTATCTTTTCTTCCTAATGTGAGTAAAAAAAAGCTTTAACATATCACATAGCAATATTCTTTTTCAGAATGCTATAATAATATACAATATCGCATAAAACATATTACAATGACATACAGTATATAATTATAATGTATTTATATAATAACATTTGAAACATTATTAAAATACAATACATTAAAAAACACATATTTTTATATAGTGATCATTATATAGAGTATTAAAATTTTATATTGTTTTTTATACTTTGTTGTCTATTTATATAGTAAAAGCAAATTCTTTGTAGGCTGTTCTTTTTAATTCTTATTTTTTTAATTACTGTTATTTTCAATGTTTATACAAAGAAATATTGCTATAATATGATGCATCATAAAAACTTTCATGCAAAAGTAGTTTATATAGTGACTATACTAGCAAAGTAAAATGAAAAGCAGAAAATTGTTTATATTTTTATGCAGTTGCATAAAACATTTCATGCAAAGAGTGAAGCGGGCAGAAAAGAATCTTCAAAAAGTGACATTGATTGAGAGATTAAGGAATAGAATTATTGCGCCTAATAATACGTCTTGAGACGAAGAGTACATGAATGTCAGTGATAAAGACTCTGCCTCAGATAGAAGTCCACTCAGAATTCGGAATGATATTGAAGCACAAGATATTAATATTCCTCAAGCATTTGTCTTGGAAAATAATGAAAATGAAAGAGAAGAAGCAGAATATAATGAACAGGATGAAGTGTTTGAGGCGTTTGATTTGTCAGATGATGAAAATGATGAAATTATATTGCAAGATGAAGTTGATCAAGAAGATGATGCTTTAGAAAATAGAAATGATGACGATGAAGGTATAAATGAAAATTATTTTGAAACTGAAGAGCAGAAGGCTAAATATGTTGCAGAAAATTTGAGAGAGTGGGATATTTATGACGGATATATATTAAAAACAAGCTTGATAATTTGTTACTTAGATTAAACCCAATATTTCCAACTTTAACAAAAAGCTACAAGACTTTGCTGCGAACACCTAAACATCTTGATATCTGTCAACTTCCTGATGGATCAATGTTGTGGTATAAAGATATTGTAAGAAATTTAAATGCAATGTTATTGGATGAGTATTTGGACAAATATGGCAACATCATTATTGATGTTAACATGGATGGATTGCCTCTAACATACAGTACACATTTAAAATTTTAGCCAGTGTTGGGTCGTCTGGTACATACAGATAACGAACCTTTTTTAATTGATTTGTACGTTGGCGAATGGGATCTTGTTGATGTTTACTCTTATTTGCATGATTTTGTTGCTGAAATAGAACATCTTTTAGAACATGGATATATATGCAATGGTGTCAGATATCCATTTATTTTAAGAAACTTTATCTTAGACGCTCCTGCACGTTCTCTTATGAAATGTTGTGTGGGTCACAATGGTTACGGTGCATGTGAGAAATGTACTGTGGTGGGAGAATATACCAACCGTATGATTTTTTTGGATTTGGATGCTTTACTACGCACAGATGAATCTTTTAGAAATCAAGATGATCAATTGCATTACATTGGAGAGACTATTTTACTTAGAATTGCAAATATGGTTTCACAATTTAGACTTGATTGTTTTCATTTTAATATGGCATGGTGGCTTTAGATGATTGCTTTCCGCCTGGATAGAGTGGAATGGACCGTGGAATCTTTCACAAAATGACAAAGCCAGAGCTTGTGACTTGCTCATATTTCTTAGTGCTTTCTGTCTAAGTGATTTTAATCAACCACCCAGACCACTGGACTACTGGAAAATGTATAAAGGCACAGAGGAACGACGTTTATGTCTTTATGATGGACTTCTTGTGTTTAAACGCGTTTTAAAAGAAGATGAGTATAAACATTATTTGCTTTTTCATGCTGCTATGTATATTTTATGTAGTTCTGTACTAGTCAAATTGATGTGTAATTATGCTCATAAATTGCTCCTAATATTTATCCTGCATTCTGCAATTTTATATGGCAATAAGTTTGTTGTATATAATATTCATTCTTTATGTCATTTGGCACAAGAGTGCAAAGATCACGGTCCATTAGATAATTTTAGTTCATTTGTGTTCAAGAATTTTTTGAAATCTTTAAAAAATTCTTTACAATCGTGTTATAAACCATTACATCAAGCTGTCTATCGTAATTTAGAGCGAACAAAAAAAGTGCCAGTTAAATTGTCAAATGGAAGAAAAGTTCCGTCTCTCTCACAGATGTACATAAATGCAGAAGAACAAATCAATAGTTCTCATTTTCGTTGTTTGTGCATTGATAATGTAAAATTGAAAATTGGTCATAAAGATTCATGCTTTAGGACATCTGAAGGAAATATTTATGTTCTCGTTAATATTGTTAAAAGAAACAATTTGGTATTTCTAATTGGCAACAAATTTCATCAAGTGGAAGATTATTACACCTATCCACTTCTTTCCTCAAGATTAGGCATATTAAAAGTTTCAAATTTGGACAATGTAAGACACGTTATTTCTGTGGAAAATGTATAAGCCAAATGTTGGTTAATGCCTGATGGTCTTCAGTTTTTTCTATGTGTTCCATTGTTGCATACTATGCCGTTATTATAATGATCCAATTATTTGTGCGATCTTCTATTTTCTGACACATGTGCTGCTTGTACGTTATATGTATATACAATATGTATATATTATATGCGAATGCAATTTTATGAATCATACCAGTTTCTTACGATTTTAAAATTTGTTTAATAAAGCAAATTAATTTATTTTTACTCAGTCAATAGTGGATTACACTCATGTCAAAAGTATTTTTTGCACTATTTTTTACATTTGTGTGTTTGCAAATCTTATCAAAATTACATTATGGCTGATAAAGATTCATAAATTTATGTATTTATCAATTTTCTATACTTGCTCTTTATTTTGTATTATAAAAAAGCTTTGCAATTTATTTATTTTACATTTTATTATTTTATATTGCAGTTTATTGTTGTAAAACTTTTACCAACTGCGGAAGACGATAATGTTTATTATGAGGTTGCTCTGGCCAAATGGTTAGTAAAATTGATAAAAATATGATTGGAAAGATTTTTTGGACAGAACAATTCAATTGCGGGCAAATTAGTGCGCTCCGAGGCAAGAGCAGATGAAACCTGGCAACAATTGGAAGTAGAAGTTAAAAGATGTTATGGTATGTTTTATTATATGTTAAAAAAAGGGATATATTAAGAAAAAAAAGAATGTTATATTTAAAAAAGTGAAATTAAGACTTAAAAAAATTTGTGTGCTCGAATCACACTAAACATAAATTTTCAAATTTCCGTATATATTAGTTATAATTGTTAATCTATAGAACATTATATTTTTAAATAATTTTTGATAAATAAGACGCCAAGTAATTTTAAATCTCTATTTTATTTTTTTCAAAATCTTTTACTGAAATACTTGAGCTTATAATTATTAATTAAGTCAATAGATATAACAGAAAATGTAATGTGACAGTTACCAAATATTTTTAAGAGTTTACTTTTGATAAATAAATACTCAGAAGAGTATTATATGTGTAGAAACAAAATCAGTATTTTCTTTATTGAACATGACATTTTAAATAATGTTGAAGCATAGTAATAAATTATAACATATTTGCATTTTGGTGCAATTTTCAGATATCACTATATCTTTTTTAGAAAATAAAAGAAATTTATTTTTAATTTTGTTTTTATAAGATTTTAATATATTCTAAAGTTCTAAAAGTACATGTTAAGAATTTCACCTTATTTATTATAAATGATGATATTGTTTTACAAAAAGAAGAGTACGTTAATGAGTGAAATTTGTGCCCTTCTAACAACTTTATTTTATATTTGTCACAGAAACATATATTTCTGCAAAAAATCCCGCAAGAGGTTTTGAACAATTTGCATCTGCCTATAAAAGTGATTCAGGATGTCAGATGGGCAGGGGCATGAGAAGAAAACGACTTATAAATCCATTCTCATCTGACGATGATTCATCTGGTTCTGATAGATTTAAAAGGTGCAAGCAAGATAAATCAAAATCAAAGTTACCAGCTACTCCTCTTCCACCACCTCTTTTCGCTAATTCATCTCTGAGGGAGTCTTTAAACATTGCTTCAAAAGAGAATATTAATCCATTGATAGTTGTTTCTAACAAGAAACAAGGCAAGACAGTAACTGCTCCTACTTCAGCCTCAACTACAGCCAGTGTTAAGCAGAACAGATTATTGCAAAAAATTATTAATCTGAGACAGCAAGCAGCTGATAAGGCAGAGCAACGGAAGAAAGCAATGTCTTTAGAAAATATATTATACATAAGTTACCTGTAAAAAAAAAATTAGTTCATAGCACATTGTGCTCTGAACCGCTAGAGGAAGATTTTGAGACAAATGAGAGTTGCAAGTTTGACTCACAATCATCATCAATTGTATTATTGTTAAACATGCAACCTATTGGAGAGTCATCACTTGCTAATGAGATGTTCAAGGATACTCAGTCTCGGTCTTTCTATCAATCTTCGTCAAATAAGATTCAAAGCCCAATTCAGACTCAGCGTCTCTGTAGTTCATCCACAATAAGTGATATACATCAGAAATCATCAAAAAAATTAAATGAATTTGCCACTGAAGAAAAAGATGAAACTGACTCATTAACTCTATCACAGACAAACTTGAATATAGGTTTAGTATTATATATTATATACTATGTTTAATGATATACTGTTTAGGAAAAAAATCAACATTCCTCTGTTGCAAGCAACATTTCAGAAATGTTCTCGCAACAAACTTTTCTCTGCCGTTGGGATTGTTTTCTTAACACTAAACCTACTTACAATTAAGAAAAGTCGTGAAGTTATGATGATGAGATAACTTTAAATGCAAAATTGTTTAAAACAAAATTTGAAAACAGTTATTTGACTGCAGTAGGTTTAATGTTATATTACTTAAAACAATAATTTGAAACTAATAAAAAATATATGTATCTATTTTTCTTAGTTTTTATTAATAATTTAATGATTATTATATATACAGATTTGAAAGAATTTTTGACAACATTGGATAAAAAAGTGGACACAATGAGAGCCAAACTTGACATGGTACTTATAAATCAATCCAAATTGAATAGAATTTTACTACCAGAAGAAAAAATTCTCTCTAAGCCTTCAAATATGCCTGCACTTCCTTTAGAAACTATAGAGCAGGTCAAAAGATTTGAAAAATTTTTTTCAAATGATACAGCTTGCAGACACAGTAAGTAATGCTTTACGTTTTACATGTTTTTATGATAAATGTTTAATATAATAAAATTGTTTCCTGAAAACCTTGATTTTGATTTTGGCAAAAACAAACATTTTTGTATTTAAATAATTTAAATTAAACAATTTTTTTCAATGCAGTCAATTTTCAATTTAGTCAAATGAAAGCAAGTCGCTAGCATAGTTGGTTGCTCTAATGATTGAACTATATATTTCTTTACTTGATTATAATAATGCATTTATGTATGTATTTATTTTTATATCAAAATTTATGTTTTATTTTAGTGCTACTATTTAAAGTCTTTTTCTTTGGGCAATGATGAAGCTCGAGCAGTACCTAAACTCATGTCAAACCACATGATTAACTCTCTTGCTCAAGAGTTCAACTTTGATGGCCATGGAGCTAAATTTGCTTTCAAATCTACCAAATTATGGGAATTAGTACAAGGTTAGTGATTATGAATGAAGAGATTGGTTTCCGCAAAGTATACATATGCACGTAGTATACATATAGACCCGTATTCATAACGCTCTTTTAAAGATGTTAGCGCGCTTTTTTGTCATTTTATCCTTATTTTACGTATAATAAACAATAATGATAGAATCACAAAAAAGCGCGTTAACATTTTTAAAAGTGTATTCTGAATACGGGCCATAATATATAATACGCTTTTTAAAATTTAATTAAGGAAAAAGGAAGGAAAAAGGAAAATAGAGATAAAAACAAGAAAAAAAGAAAAATCCAGCTCAATATTTATTTACACTAGCACTTGACTTTATTTATAAGCTTTTTTATTGTATAATTTTTAAAATTTGTTAGTTTTCTTCTTTATTCCTATTTTTTTTATTTTGTGAATGTTGATATTTTTTAATCCGTACGTGTGTTAATTTTTTCAGGTTCACTTTTGTTAAAATTTGAAGAAAGTGATCTAAGTGAAGCATTGAAATCTCTCAGGTTATGGCTGCGAAATGTCAAAGGGAGAAGAGGTTAAAAAAAAACAATTTTTATTGTTTTTGACTGATTTAAAAACTATATGTTTATTAATAATATACTTTAATAGTTTCTTAATAATTTAGTTTTTTATGTGTTTATTTTAATAATGTATTTGTTTTATTAATATAATTACTTTTGTTTCATTTGTATTTTTTAAAACTTAGTAAAGTTTTTTAATTTTTAAATATAGATAAAATTTTTTAACTATAAAATTATCAAAAATGTATATTTTTTCAAGAATATGCTTATTATATGTACTACATACAAATAAAAATATTATTTTTTCAAAAATGTACTATATCCCACATAGCACATAATATTGCAGTGATATCACAGCAATATCACTTTTACATTGCAATATTACAAATGAAATATTGCAAAAATATCACGAAATATTACTGTGATATCACAGTAATATCAAAATGTCCGCGAAAACGCATCACTGTAATATTACTGTGATATTTCATAGTAATATTACTGTCATATTTCAAAATATTTCTGTGATGTTTATGTGATATTTAAATAATATTGCAAGAAATTAAATAAATAAGTTATTTTACTTTATTTTATTTTTATTGTTATTCTTAATATTATTTTCATATTGTTATATGTAATATATATTAGACATAGAAAAAAATAATTATATTTATTAAAACAATACAATAATGTAAACGTAATAAATGTTTAATTTACAAAAAAAAATCTCTTGTATCCTTTTTCATTTTTGTTAAAAAAGATTCAATTTGAATTATAATTTTAATTTATGTTCAAGATTAAATAACAATACAAAATATTATTTACATGTAAAAATATAAAATTTTATTTACATGTAAAAATATAAAACAGCGTTCCACACGTACCCCTTGAAAAAAAGTTGATAAACTTGTTTCAATAAACTGATTACTGATCAGTAACTGATGATGTTTTATCAGTTAACTGACAAAATATAATCCGTTACTGATCAGAAATCAGTTCACTAAAGCAAGTTTATCAACTTTTTTTTCAAGGGATGTCACATTGGGAAAAAAATTAGAACGAGTATTCGTTTCCAAATTACAACAAGTAACGATATTCTTTAAAATCTCACTGAAGTGTGAGCTAGTGAGTCGTGGTGAGTCGGCTCGGTCGGCTGCAGTGGCATCTAGATATAACACCTGTGGCTGCACTTGACTCACGAGAAGGTCTCCAGCGGCGCGGCCACCTAGCGGTGGTGCCAGCATTCACTTGTTTGCGTGGAGTCTTATACACACGGCGGGATCGCATAGCGGCTGTGCATGCGCTCACTTATTTCGTCGTATGTTGTGACGGTCGGTGACCGAGCCGCAACATTATATACATACATATAATTAATGAACATTATAAAATACCTAATTAATGATAGAATATATATAATCATATTTTTTAATAGAGTTGAAAAAAAATGAAATCTAAAGAAAAATTTGTTGGAAATTTAATATTTTAAAAAACTTGAAAAACCTTTTACTGTAGTGTTTAATAGTCTAATCAAAATTAATGAATAAACTATTTCACAAAATAATGTACCGAGCAGTAAATATTAAACGACGTAAAAATGTATATTTTTTTCAAAAACTTCTAAATATACTTTGAAATATTGTCAAGTGAATATTAAATGTGTATTAACAAAACTTTTTGTAAACATTTTTTTTTAAATACCTTATGATAAAAATTTTTTAAAATTAAAATCGATTTTTGTGCTCCTGTAAAAATTATAAATGGCAATAAGACAAATACAAAGGTTTTTCTGTAATTTTTTAATAAAATCATTATTGATCGAGTTGTAAAGCAATAATTAAATTGATAGATTACATAGAAGAACGTACATTATAGTTTATACATATATACAGTTTAAGGGATAAACTAAGTAAATATATAAACTAATAATAAAGTTAATTAATTTTTTTTCTTAACTTTCACTTTTATTCCACGAAAGGGCAAAGACATAATTATTTTATTTGTAACTTGATTTCTTCTATAGGATACCGAAATTACCAAGAATATTAAGAGGATGCTATAGTGACCGAAGAACTTCCTCGACGTCGGCATTGCAGATTATTTTTCGAGGGAGACCAGGCTATCGCTCTTTGTCCAACGCATAGATCTGTCTTTGTTTTTCGATTATTTCGCCATCTGCGAAAAGACCTATCAACTACAGCCACTGCTCTTCTTGCCATCGTTTACGTGCGCTAAGCAAACGTTGGACACGTACAGCTGTTCACCTATTAAACTTTTTTGTTAGGTTGTTGACTGAAACGATACACAGTCAGTGCTGTTTATTAGAGTTTTCTGAAGTCCGCCCTGGTCTCATTTTATACATACGAGCTACAGAACGTTAGTAAATAACAAAAATTTACCTTGGTTGACAGATCCACGAATCGAAAATAAATGAATTTTTAACTTTTTGATCGATTTTCTCATAAAATTTACCAGAGCAGACTTTGTTTTGGTGCGTACTTTTATTTTGCAAAAGGATTTTGTGATCTGTAAAGCCAATTCGAAAATTAATGAACACTGTAATGGTCGGTAATTCCCGTCAGTATAGCATCCTCTTAAGGATACTAAAAATATCGAAATTAATCAAAGAGATAGTGACGTTGCATTAATAAGACATAATAAAAACGTCATTTGACATTACCTTGTTCTTTGGAATTAAATATTGCAACAATATATTGCAATGATATCATTGGAATATTTTAATGTTATTATCACTGTGTAACATCACAGTAATATTTCTGTGATATTTCTGTGATATCAGTGGAATATTTCAATGTCATTATCACTGTGTAATATCACAGTAATATTTCTGTGATATTTCACAATAATATGTAATATTTCTGTGATATTGCAATGATTCTGTGATATCACAGAAATATTACGTGCTATGTGGGATGTTCTACGTACAAATAAATTAACATTTTTACATTACACGAAATTATAATTTTCACACTTTATTAACATATATTAATAATCCGTTGGGTTAAGGCAAAGCTGGACCGGTCTCTACACGTGCTTATTTTTGTGCACAGATAACTCTTAATTGGCTTAACAGATCGCAAAATCCTTTTACACAAATAAAGTAGTGACAAAAACACAGTTCGCTAGCTACAATTTAATACGAAAAACAAAAGTTGATTAAAAAATTATAATATAATTGTCGGTTTCTGCAGCCGACTCGTGACAACATGTGCTCATATAAGAATTGTAGACATTGTATGTATAAAATAAGTAGCTAGCGAAGTGTGAATTAAATCAAAGAATAATACGGCGCTTGCAGAATGATCCTAGAAGCTCTAGTATAAAAGATATAAGTGTATGAAAATTGTTTATGTAATTTTATCGTGATGTTGGTGCGAAGAGCACTAGTTTAGTTGCTCGATATTCCGACGGCGGCGCTGTAATCGAATTTGCATCGAAGCGTATCGCTGGATCATTACAATGACCTAATTTATCTACCTTACTCAGACTCGTAAAACTTTTTTAGTGCCCTGCGAAAAATTTTTGCATCTAGCGTACCAATGCCGTTGATCGTAAAATCATAATAAAAATATATAACGGCTATAAAGTCTGTATCCGATTACGCATTAGAGATAGAGAATTGCGAGTTGAAAATTAGAATCCAACCAGTTAAAACAAAACGCAAAATTCAAATTATCTGACTGGTCAAGTTCTAATTTTCAACTTGCAATTCTCAACAATTTAATGCAAACTTTAAATTCTTTTTAAGAGAAATATTCAAATTGATATTCACTTAGATTATAAAATGTATCATAATAAAAGCAATCACATTTTATAATCTATGTGAATGCTTTGAATATTTGTTTACACACACACACACACACACACACACACACACACACACACACACACACACACACACACATGTATGTATATAAGAATGCTCGAAATCATGTTTTGTTGCCAGAGAAAAACGTTGAAAATATAATACTAAAAAAAATAATACTATAAGAAAATATAATACTATAAGAAAATAAATCGTTCTTTTGCAGATAGACTTTCGAAAAAATTTTATTTTGGTATACTTTTATGAATTATACGTTATTATACAAAAATATTAGGAAATTTAAAAATGCTCTTCTACTATCAATTTAATTAAAATTTCTCAAGAACACAAAAAATAGATTTGCCATGAAAATTTACAATGGGTGTTTTAAAAACGTCAACAAACGTTTAATAATTTTTACATATGTTTTTACATATATTTTGTGTCCAATTTTAAGTTAATTTTATTGTAGAAAAACATTTTTGAATTTCTGGTTTTCTTTTAATACATTTTATAAAAAAAAAATTTTTTGACCCGAGGAATCGAACCTGGAACCTTCAGCATAGTAGTCAAGAATCATGACCGTCCAACCACAAAGGTCAATTTACGATTCTTCTTCCGTAATGGTACTACAGCTGCTAAAATTATTTGATCGTTTTCTCAAAAATGCTTGAACAACGGGTTCTATCGCAGTAAATGTATGAATGAATGTTACAATTATATCAAATTTTATAAAATCAATGACTAAAAACCGAGTTCCTCTCGTTAACGCAATACTGAAAAATTTTCGTCGCATGGTCGGCAAATCGAGATCGGAAATTACGTATCTACAGCTGTAACGAGAGAAAAGCACACAGCTCGAAACGTTAGAGGATAGTTGGAGAAAGAAAGGGAACGCTTGAGAGAGAAGGAAACAGAAGAGTCTTTTCCTACTCAACGGCGCGCCGTTGCTTGTACGATCACGTCGTATGCTTTCTCTCTCAATCCAGCGTCAAGTGAGAAAGATACATGGGGAGCTCTTCTGTCTCCTTCTTTCTCAAGCGATTTCTCTCCTTCTCGACTATCCTCTTCTGTTTCGAGTGTTCTCGCTTTCTCTGCAGTGTTGCCGGCTTGTCCTGTAATGAGGACAAGCCGGCAACACTGCATATCTTAGTGAAAGGATTTCAGATTTTCGTCTTGCGGAACCGAGTTGCGACGCGCGCGCGCGCGCGACGTATTACTATTCTGTTTCTCACTTATATACATATATATATATATATATATATATATATACATATACACACACACATGAATAATTATACGTATATTGAACAAACGTTCAATTTATATGTATATATATATATATATATATATATATATATATATATATATATATATATATATTTATATGTATATGTATATGTGTATATATATATATATATATATATATATGTACACATATATATATTTGTTCAGTGGACTCGGTTTCGTTGATTTAGGATTTGACGAACGAGCACTGGAAGCCGGTTTTTTCTCAGAGAGAGAACGCGGGAGCTGTGAATTTTGAATTCGTGCGATACTGCTAGCGAGCGTGAGAGCGCGAAAGACAGCAGTACCGCGAACAACAAAAAGAGAGTTAGCGCGAGAGAGCGACGACGACATACGCCAACAAGGTATAACTGAGCGGTTCGTTGCTCGAGTGCAGGAACGGACGACAGGAGGTGATCAAGGATGCACTGAATGTACAGTTTTGTCGGTTCTCACAAAGTGTTTATTATAACTTGTCACAAATTTTCTACTGTTACTGATAAGTCGGATCGAGTGCACTATAAATGTTCGGTATCGATATAGAGAAATCTGATTCCGTTCGCGCGGTCACTTTTGCAAAAGAGAATTTGAATCGATCGCGTTTCTCTCGCTTCTGCGGCGTCGGACGGTAGCACGATAGCACGAACCCCGGAAAAACGGTGCTCCGCGAAGGAGAGTCGGGAGGAGCAAATTGTTCCCGAAATGAAGATTATTGGCCAAGCGGCCCTCCCGATGGGAGTTACCGATTTGAACGAACGAAAGCGCGTACCGTTCAAATCGGTGTTTGGGAAATATCGATGTTCGTTGACTCTCCTTCGCGCGCACCTTGGCGCGAAACTTGTTTGCTTCGGAGATGAGCAAATTAACGGGCAGAGATGCTCGTGCAAAGAATAACAGAATCCTCGGATTTGACCGTGACGGGAGACAAATAGAGATGAAAGACAACTTCAAAGATATTTAAAAGTATCAGTGTTAATATTGCCTTAATAATTATTGCGAAGAACAGAAATATAATTTTCATTCAAACAGTTATCATTTTTGAAAATTTATGCGATACATGCTAAATACAATATATATAATAAAATCTACGATTGAATACATTTGGTTCTGAACAATATTTTTTCCAATCTCGATTTTTCGACCATGCGACGAAAATTTTTCAGTATTGCGTTAATGAAAGAAACTTGGTCTTTAGTCACCGATTTTACGAAATTTGATATAATTGTAATATTTATTCATACATTTACTGCGATAGAACTTGTTCAAACATTTTTGAGAAAAAGATCAACACTTTTAGCAGCTATCAAGAGGCGCGGTCGCGTCTCGTGCCAATTTAGAAAAAAGATAAAAAACGCAAAGCGAGAAAGACCCGCGCCTCTTTTACGCGAGTCAGCGATTTCAAGCATTAACGAGTTATCAGATCTCAGTAACGGCTGAACCGATCAAGGTCTGAGTAGTCTCAATGGATAGCTTGGTGACGAATTGCATGATAAAAGTGTTTTTATTTTTTCTCTCCGTGTCCTACGAGCGGAGATATTGCGACGCAAAGTCCAATACATGTTTTACATGTGTAAGATACGTCATTATCGTCGCCAAGCGAATCTTGTCCAGTACCTCTTTTCGACACGAGTAACAAGTGGCGCTCATTTATAGCCGTTCTATCACGTGATATAACATGGCCGTACCCATAAGCATCATGGCCGTCTACCACATGTATGGTAAGTTCAGGTGACAGTTTTCCTAACCTATTATTTTTAGATTCGCGAATCAGGCACGTCACGTCGCGAAAAGCGCGGTGCATTAGGTATACGGTCGTTAGTGCCGGGTGATGGTACATCTTCGTGATCCCTCGACGAGGACAGCACACTTTAAGGACGCTTTCGAAAACAGCACGAGGTGTAGTAGAAGTGGTGATAGTGACAGTAGACGACTGGAAATGACGTGCAGTAATAATAATAATGATTATAATGATTATTGCTTTTATATATTATTCAATTTTGTCTTACAAACGTGAGAATTAAGGTTTTTTTTTATTTGATAATTTAAATTTAAAAAAATTATAATATTTTAAACTTTTATTTAAACTTGGTCTAAACTTATTATACTCAATAAATAATGTATCACATATACATTTATTGTTTACGAATTGGTTTGTAATTAAAGTCGCGGTATATATTATGTAATATAATTTGTTTAAATTTAATTAATGTATGTAATAATTTATATTCACTTATCTTAGGACTCTTATAATATTTAAAAAAAAATTTTAATTAAAAATAAAATTTTTTTAGTAGCTAAATTATTTTTTTATTTAATTACAAATTAATTTTATTAAATTAATTATAATTATAAATTTTATTTTTATATTTTGTATTTTTGTAAAATGCCAAGTCGTAGAGTAGAGCGTACTTTAAAAGAAGAAGAGGAGTTTTAACGACGACGTCGTGAAAAAAAAACGGAACATCAACGTCGCTATCTTCAGAATGCAAAAGCACCAAGTAATAATTGTAGAAATTATGTTGGTGATATTCGAGTATTTGAGTTACATGAAGAAATAATTGAAGAAAATATTGAAGAAATAATTCAAGTAAATACGACAAATACTGTACCAATACGTCAACAACGCCATGCAGAATATCAATCTCATTATCGGTCACGAAGAAAACAAATGTATCGTTTAGATATTAATAGATTACTAATTGAGGATGTAAATGAATATTATATAGGTTCTATGAATATATCTTGTATTCATTGTAATGCAAAACATTTTGCAGCTGAAAAAATATCTAATAAAGGAAATTCATTTCATGATTGTTGTAGTCATGGTACGGTTTATTTAGAATCACTACCTCAGTCTCCACAATTTCTTCATAATCTATTTGATGGTACTCATATAAAATCTAATAATTTTTTTAAACATGTTCGTAGTTATAATAGTTCATTTTCTTTTGCATCTTTTAACGCTAATTTAGTTAATTTTCCAAATAGATGACCAGGTCCATATTGTTTTAAAATACAAGGACAAATTTATTATCAAATAAATACAGCATTATATGCTGCTCAAAATGAAAAACCGTCTTATGGTCAGCTTTTTATTATAGATTCTAATGAAGCAATAAATTATCGTTTTACTGAAAATTTTGAATTAAATTTAGAAATCATACAAAATCTTGAACGTATAATGCGAGAATGTATAATAATGCATTTGCTAAATCTTATCAATGATGGGTGAAGAATTAGAAATTCAACGACGATTAGAAATAGAATCGGGAAAATTGTTACCAGAATTACAATTATTATTTACGTTAAAATCAGGAATTGATCGACGGCGATATAATGCTCAAAGAACTAATGAAGTTGCAGCCGTTTTTCGAACTACTGCTGATGGAGAAATTCCAGAATCATATGTAACAGTACGTAATAGAAGTACCAAAACTTTGCAAAATGTTAGTACCATGGATCCCAATGTTGAACCATCGATTTATCCATTATTTTATCCATATGGTACTCAAGGATGGCATTGTAATTTAACAAAATTAAATAGTAAGAAACGAATTACTAGAGGTCAGTATATTAAATATCGCACGGCTATTCGTGATGAATTTAACATTTTTATATTAGGACGTCGTTTATTTCAACAGTGGCTTGTAGATAGCTATGTAAAAATTGAAAAAGACAGAATAAATTATTGTAAAAATCATCAAAAAAAATTACGTTCTGAAACTTATCAAGGTTTAAAAGATTATTTGCAAACTATGACAAATAATGTAAATGGACGTATCGGAAAAATGGTTATACTTCTCTCTACATTTATTAGATCACCGCGTAATATGTTATAAAATTACCAAGATGCAATGGCAATTGTTAATAAATTTGGTAAACCGGATCTTTTTATTACTATGATTTGTAATCCAAAATGGCGTGAAATTGAAGAAAATCTTTTGCATGGTCAACAAACTTCTGATAGACCTGACATTTGTACACGAGTTTTTAATATTAAAAAAGATTATTTAATTGACTTGATTATAAACAAAAATTTTTTGGAGAAGTAGCAGCTTACGTATATGTAATTGAATTTCAAAAACGTGTTTTACCACATATTCATATGTTAATTACTTTAAAATATAATTTTAAAATAACAACACCTCAGATTGTTGATAAGTATATTTCTGCTGAAATTCCTGATCCAAATGAAAATTGTACTTTACATAATATAGTTATGAAACACATGATTCATGGACCTTGTGGCGATTGGTGTTTAGTAGATGGAAAATGTTCAAAACATTATCCTAAGCCATATCAAAAAGAAACTAGGATGGATGAAGATGCTTATCCTTATTATCGTCGAAGAAACAATAATAAGAGTTTTGAACGCCCTGGTGGATATATAGTAGATAATCGTTATGTAGTTCCGTATTGTCCTATTTTATCGATTATTTTTAATTGCCATATAAATGTTGAAGTAGTTTCAAGTATCAAATCAGTTAAGTATCTTTATAAATATATTTACAAAGGACATGATGCCGCTACTATCATAATTGAACCTGAAACAAGTAATGTACTTATTGATCATGATAAGATACGTAATTTTATAGAAACTCGTTATGTCGGACCTGTAGAAGCTTGTTGACGTATTCTCGAAAAAAAATTACAAGATAAAAGTCATACTATATTTCGTTTACCAGTCCATCTTCCTAACGAACAAAATGTTATTATTGAAAGTGAAGCTAATGAAGAAGCAATGACTTCTGCTTTAAATCAAGTTACGATGTTAATTGATTACTTCTCCTTAAATTCTCGTGATGAAGAAGCAAGACAATATTTATATATAGAAATTCCTCAGTATTATACGTTTAAAAAAGAGAAAATCAGTGGAAAAAATGTAGCATATTGGGCCAAACGTAAAAGTCATTACAATTGTATAGGACGAATATATTCCATTAGTCCAACACAAATTGAATTA
>NC_052679.1:8307844-8339931 GCF_016802725.1 Solenopsis invicta | reverse complement strand
CTTCCTAGTCGGCACTACCCTTAACGGACTACCTCAGCCTGAACTGACAGACGTCAATGAGAACAGGTTAGTCCGCTGGCAAAGAGTAGAACAGCTCAGGCAAAACTTCTGGCGAAGATGGAGCGTGGAATATTTGCATTCTTTGCAAGAACGAAACAAATGGAAGAGCAACAAGGGCATTCAACTAGAGCCTGGTCAACTCGTCCTCATCAAGCAGCAAAATTTAGCCCCACTGCAATGGGCGATTGGTCGCGTCCAGGACGTCCATCCCGGTCCCGACAACGTTATGCGCACCGCGACTGTTCACACCTCCAAGGGCTCTTTCATCGGGCCTCTCTCCAGGCTTGCGATATTACCTATAAGTTCGTAAAAATTTTTTTTGTTTTTTTGTTTGCGAAATTCAGTTATTTAGAATTAATTGAGGAACTGCTTCATTGTAACCGCACCAAACGAGTTTGTAATCTAGCGTAAGTCGTTTAGGTCACCGCTTCCTACAATTAGCGCCATTCTCAGCTGATGTTCTTCGTTCAGTCATAAAGACATGCGATTTAATTATGAGCATTTGTTAAAAGCTCGGCCTTTCAACGGGGGCCGCGTTGTTCAATACTATAATTTTTACTGCGTACATTAATCACTTGAAAGTCGCGCTAGGGCTTCGCCATCTTATCCCCAAAGAGAAAGGTAACTAGCGCATCTGCGGCGCTCGACAGGGCGCGCTCGCCGTGGCATTACGCCTTCTACTGGTATACTCATGACTCACGTTTTCTAATTTCGATTCGATTCTCGTGTAAGAAGGTCTGCGAGGAAATGCAAATACACGGATTTTGCGACGCGAGTAACGTCGGTTACGGGGCGTGTTTGTATGTACGGACGCGCGGAAAAAACAAAAATATAGTTACGAGATTATTGTGCGCCAAGTCTCGGGTCGCGCCGGTGAAAACCGTTACGATACCGCGGCTCGAATTATGCGGCGCATTATTGTTAGCGCGATTATATCGTGAAGTAAGTAAAGCATTGAACATTGTCCCTGCCAATATGATTTGCTAATGCGATTCAACGATTGTGTTGCATTGGATAAGAACACAGCTTTACTTACTCAAAACGTATGTAGCAAATCGAGTCGCAGAAATACAGGAACTCGTCGGTTCTCACGTATGGCGGCACGTTCGGTCCGAAGACAACCCCGCGGACGCGATTTCAAGAGGTCAATTGCCGCGCGCGTTTATACAAAATAAAATGTGGTCTTCCGGGCCTTCGTGGTTAGTCAAGAATGAGATCAAGTGGCCAAACGAAGTCACACAAACAATCGAAATACCGGAACTAAAAAGGAACATCTGTTTAACAACAAAATTAAACGATTTCAGTTTGCTAAATAAATATTCATCCTATTACAGATTATGTAGAATTGTAGCGTATTGCCTTCGTTTTCGGATTACTAAGGAATATTCCGGTCCACTGCACGCAAAAGAATTAGACGAGGCCGAAATTCGAATATTAAGGGGCCTACAGATTAGCCGGTTTGCTGACGAAATCGCAAAATTAAAAAATAAAAATTTAAGCCATACAAGTAGAATTGCAAATTTGAATCCATTTCTAGACAACGCCGGTCTAATCAGAGTCGGAGGACGACTTCAAGCTTCAAATATGTCCTTTACACAAAAACACCAAATTTTACTTCCAAGTCGACATCGTTTGACCGATAGTATCATTCGCGAAACGCATGAAAAATATCATCATCCCGGCATTTTAACAACATTACACCTCGTTCGTCAGAAATTTTGGGTACTTGACGGTAGGAATCAGGTACGCAAAGTTATACGTTCTTGTTTGCGTTGTTTTCGATTCAATGCCCAAGCGATCGAGCATAAAATGGGAAATCTTCCGACTTCACGTGTACGGGAAGCAATACCTTTCACTAACACCGGTATTGATTTTTGTGGACCCTTTTATATTAAAGAAAAGAAGTTCAGGAACCGAACGCGAATTAAAGTTTATGTATGTGTATTCGTGTGTATGTCAGTCAAAGCGGTGCATCTCGAGGTCGTGAGCGATATGTCTTCCGAGGGTTTTATTGCAGCATTGCGACGATTTGTTGCGAGACGAGGAGTGCCAGCCCACATTCACTCCGATAATGGTAGTAATTTTGTGTATCAAATAATCAATTAAAAGAAATATATGCATTATTCAATTCTGAACAACATCAGACCTTTATCAACAAATTCATAAACGAACATCGAATTGCTTGGCACTTTATTCCTCCCGCAGCTCCACATTTCGGTGGAATTTGGGAATCGATGGTGAAACTTTTCAAACACCATTTTAAACGAGTTGTGGGAGATTCATTATTTACATTTGAAGAGCTCAATACATTTGCTACCGAAGTCGAGGGTATTCTTAATTCGCGACCGATCACAGCTTTATCATCAGATCCGAATGACTTGCTTGTGTTAACTCCCGCTCATTATTTAATCGGGAAGCCGCTAATCACCCTTCCGGAGAGCGATTTATCATGTGTTCCAGTTAATCGACTATCCGTATGGCAACACATTTCAAAGGTCCGACAGGATTTTTGGGCTCGATGGAACCTGGAATACTTGAATGAACTCCAAATCCGGAGTAAATGGACAAAAGAAGGACCGACACTCGAAGTGGGGACTGTCGTATGCATCAAGGATAAGAATCTGCCTTGCAATCAATGGATCTTAGGCAGAATTTCGGAAGTACATCCGGGTGACGATGGAGTAGTACGAGCCGCCACGATAAAAACTGCGACCGGAAATATAAAGCGTGCAGCGAGGGCATTATGTCCACTCCCAATTGAGCGATAGCCATGTAACGCATAGATATTGCGCAAGTATATGACGAAATATTAATAACATGCGAAAAAACCTTGTAAACACAATACGTTACAAAACCCATGAATGTTATTGTGGATCGACTCAGGGCATTAACCCTTAGGCGTTGTCGTGAAACAGTTCAGAGAAAATGCGTAATTGTTAATCAATACCAATATTATAACAATTCGATTTAATCTGCAGATAACATACTCATGCGAAAGAGTTGATCGGATTACCCTCTCAACGGGGGAAGTATGTTAAGTACAAACGTACATTACACAGGCGCGTCGTGCACGACACCTACATATACACATGCGAACATAAATATAATAAGTAAGGCACGCACTTGCACACACGTGTGCGAGTGTATACATGTGTTAACGAGAGTGGACGATGGACGGGTAACGCGACGCGATTAAAACAAAAGATGAGTCTCGGTCAATTCAAGGAATTTGCACCTCGGGATTGCCTGTTACCAGGCAGACGTGCGTCTCGGGATTCCCTGTCGCCAAGCGCACGTCTTTTCATTAAAAATAATTGCAATCCAATATCAGTTTTTTGTCCCGAATCCGCGTCTCGGATTCATTACGTCCTCGATCGCAGAACTGAATAGACGAGTCAAAATCAATCACTGATTAAAACGCGGAATAGTCGCATAATCGCATCGCATCGCTCCACAGCGTCGTCCTCGTAAACTCAGGGCGGCTGCCCCTTAACGCTGCCAAGACTGAAAAAACGCATTATTATAAAGACGTGCACGCGAGTGATTTTCCGCGATCGAGAAAGAGACACGCTCATAAATTTTGTATTCACAATTCCGCGACTCAAGGCAGTGGCTCCACGGCGGTGTCCTCACGGGCTCAGGGTTACTGCCTCTCGGCGTTGTCGCGGTGAATACGTCCTTCTGGACACACGCGTGCTCATCCAATCGTTATCGCTTCGCATTACGTGGTGAATACACGTGTGAATTAATTTGATTGAACTGTGCAATTATAAATAAAACATTTAAGGAAATACAGTGTGTGAAGTTTAAGTATTTCTCACTGAACAATTTGTACCACGTAATTTTCCCTTTTTTTAGTTATATCTAAAAAAAATAAAATGATGTTTCTAAACTCTCTTCTGCCTCTATTATATGTATACACAATACACTGTCAATGTCCTTTAAAAAAGATTATAAATATATATTAAATTTAAGGATATATATGCACAAATATGAAAATTGAAATATTTTATGACGTTCAAAATCTTATATACGTACGAGGTGTGTTCAAAAAGTATCGCGAATTTTGAATTTTCGCGGGTTACATATATTCGAATTTCGATCTTTTTGTGGCGTTATGTTGGTACTCATGTCTCTCACTTATGCCGACTAGCTCGGCCATTTTGAATGTTCACTTAATTGTTGACAGCTGCTTTGCTTGCACGTGTTTTGGATCGTCTTCGATTTTTACCTATTCAAAAAAATGGATCAAAGAACCTGTATCAAATTTTGTGTGAAAAACGAAATTAAGTGCGCGGATGCATTCCGAATGTTGACTGTGGCATACGGAGAAGCTACCTTGGACCGAAGCAACGTTTATCGGTGGTACAAAATGTTCTCAGAAGGCCGAGAAGATGTGAACGACGAAGAGCGTGCCGGACGCCCGAGCACTTCAACAACAGACGAAAAAATTAATGAAGTGGAGAAAATGGTATTGGCCAATCGTCGAATCACCGTTAGAGAAGTTGCTGAGGACCTAAACATATCGATTGGCTCGTGCCATTCGATTTTTATCAATATTCGATTTGGGCATGAGACGGGTCGCCGCGAAATTCGTACCAAAATTGCTCAATTGCGACCAAAAACAGCATCGCATGAACATTGCTAATGAGATGTTGGACTCTGTCCGCGACGACCCAAATTTGCTCCAGAGGGTCATAACTGGTGACGAATCGTGGGTTTATGGTTATGACGTGGAAACCAAAGCTCAATCATCTCAATGGAAGCTGCCGCACGAACCAAGACCGAAAAAAGCGCGCCAAGTTCGGTCGAATGTGAAAGTTTTGCTGACAGTTTTCTTCGATTGCAGGGGCGTGGTGCATCATGAGTTCTTGCCACAGGGTAGAACGGTCAATAAGGAATATTACCTTCAAGTTATGCGCAATTTGCGCGAAGCAATCCGCCAGAAACGCCCCAGATTTGTGGAAGAACAAAAATTGGCTTTTGCACCACGATAACGCCCCTGCTCACACATCGTTGCTTGTGCGCGACTTTTTGGCCAAAAACAACACACTAATGATGCCGCAGCCACCGTATTCCCCAGATCTGGCCCCCTGTGACTTTTTCTTGTTCCCTAAACTGAAGAGGCCCATGAAAGGACGACGTTACGCTACGCTTGACGAGATAAAGACGGCATCGAAGGAGGAGCTGAACAAGATAAAAAAAAATGATTTTTTGAAGTGCTTCGAAGATTGGAAAAACCGTTGGCACAAGTGTATAATATCTCATGGGGATTACTTTGAAGGGGACAAAATAGATATTCATGAATAAATAAATAATTTTTGAAAAAACACAAAATTCGCGATACTTTTTGAACACACCTCGTATATGAATGCACATACATACACATCGCACGTACATGTGTGTGCATGTGTGCGGTTGTGTGAGTGTAAAATTAAAAATTACATTATACATAAATTTGATGTATCAAGTAAGTTCATTTTTTATATCTTTTTAATTCACCTAATATATAAATTGTACTTTCTCGTTAATGATATCGTTTAATCAATTAATATAAAGCATTCGATTGCAAATTCAGAGTTAAATGAACTGTTGCTAATTAACTATCTCAATGTAATTAGAAATAAATAACTGAAGTTGATACTTCGACTAAAATTTAATAAAAATAGAAAATAAGTCTAAATTGAAAGAAGGGAAAAAAGAAAGTAGGAGAAAAATAAAAGAAAAGGAAAAAGACAGAAAGAAATATTAAAGAATCTAAGAAAAGGAAGAATAAAGGAAAAAGTTCGAAAAGAGTAATTTATATTAAGTAGATAATTTCATTTTTCTTAAGGCATTTTAAATATATCTCTGCAGTGTATAAACAAAACGTATCGAAAACATTTTTTTTGAGTGTGGAGATATAATTTCGATAAATCAAGTATAAGTAGTACAGAAAAGAAAGGTTAAAGATTCTGTGTTATCCCGATTGAGAAACGCGATCGATGATGTGCCTAATTAATTTCTCGCTACATTATCGCGTATCGTACATGTGGTTGGTGATGTCTTTTTTTGCAAATTTTCACGGTGCGTGGTGCGGGCGATTGGACGAGACCTTTGGAAATTTTTCTTGATTTGGTGATGTAGTTTGGTGTACGGTGTTTCAAAGTATATAGTCGCGATTTATATCTCGAGCTAATTTTTACATATTGCCCACCTTTATTCGTATTATTCTTAAACTAATATTCTAAGAGGTATATCGCTTTCGCTAAGTGATTTCCCTATTGTTTTGATTTTTATTTTTATTTAAATGTAGTTCATGATGAAATTAATTTACAGTATGTTTATTATCTCGGGTTTTCCTTAACTATTTGAAAACAATATACACTGTTAATTTTTAATTTTTAGTACATATCGATACATTTAAAATCATTTTTATTTTATAGATCAGAACAAAAATTATAATTGATATATAATAGCATTAGTAAGTTTATAATCATATAAAATATTTAATTCAAATTTGAAATGTAATAAGTAATATTTGTAATTTTTACATTTCTTATTTTCGTACACTCTTTCTTTTCCTCTCTTTTTACGTGTGCAGATTTGTACCACATAATTTTCTCTTTTTTTTGTTCTCTCATTTAAATTTTATATTTTTTTAATGAATAATATAGATTTTTAATGTATAATAGAGATTTAATAAAAACATCAAGATATACAGAAATTTCAAGAATGAGCAAACTAATAAAAGAAAGTAATTGTGAATCATTACAAAAATTGAATATAAATACAGGTATTTACGTTTTATTTTTAATAATATAATTCTATATAAAATAGTTCTTATGACGTAAATATTTTCTATAATTTATATCACGTTATATAATTATGAAGAAATGGATATTATGGTAATTATGAATATAATGGTTATTTTCATTATTTCCTTTAATAAAAGATAAATTTTAATAATTAAAATTATACTTGTTTTTAAACTTGAGAGTATTATTTAATGTATGTATATTCAAGAATTTTTTTTTTTACATTTAACTTTTTCATAGTTACGTACACTTCAAATTATATAAAGTAAATTTCATATGAGATTCGATAATGTGATTTTTAATTGAAATTATTATATCAAAATATTTCATTGACAATTCGATAGTAATTTTCAAAAACATTATAGATATAATTTTGTTTATTGTTATTAATAGTAAACAATATAAAATAATGATTATAAACAAAATTATTCAATAAAATAAAAACACGTACCATATTATCCTTTTTTCTTCTATATATATTATAAAAAATAACTTTAATAATAATGATTGAAAAAATTATTAAGAAGTAAATTTGGAATATTATTTATAACATGTATATGTATGAGAATAATTAAGCTAAATAATTATTTATAAATTTTTACTTATGTATACATAGATGTGTATAAACACACACACATACACACACACACACACACACACACATACACACACATTTGTAAATAAATTCACATACTTGTATATGTTATATACGTATGTACACACACGCACACACGCACTTCCGTACGCCGGCACGCACTTACGCACGCACGCACTTACGCACGCACGCGCAGACGCATGCACGCGACATGCACGCACGCGACATGCACGCACGCGACATGCACGCACGCGACATGCACACACGCACGCCCACACGCACATGCACGCGGACACACACACATACACATACACACATAACGTATATAATATTTGTATATTAGGTTATTATTGCAAAGAGTAGTATTGCTACTGTCGACAATATAGCTATCCCTATGATCTGTATTATTAGGTGACGTATTTTAACAATTACTTATAGAGTTATTTGTTTTGTAATCCGCCATTTTTTGTGATGTTAATATGCTAATACATAATAAATGACAATTATTATAATGTATTTTTACTTTTGAGTACTTCTACATTTTTTCAAAATATTCTTTTAATCTTTAATAACACATATTTCCTTATTATTTTTACTGGATATTATTACATAAATATACAAACATTTAAATGATATTTTGTTATTTACCTTTTTATTCGGTTATACTTATTTTGAGTTATATAAAATGAAAACAATAATATAAAATTTTTTTAAAATAAATTTTTAAACAAAATTTTTATATTGAAATATTTTTTTAATAAATCATTGTTATTCTAAAATTAAATTGTTATTCTAAAAAATGGTATTTAAAAATATCAGAAACATTATTTTATGCTTATTGTTTAATATTAAATAGAGATAAAATAATATATCTAATTAAATTTTTATAGTATTTTTAAAGTTTTGTAATATAAATAAGTTTTAAATCAAAAAATTCTAAACAATGGAAAATTCAAAATATATAATTTTGTAACAAGGTATTGTGTTTCAAGTCTTAAATAATAAATATTTCATTATTTTGAGTTTAAAATTTGTCAAACAACACTTTACCAAATGTAATCGTTTAAGTTTTATTGGAAAATATTAATTTTATAAACAAAGATATTCATTTAAATAAAAATGAAAGCCATATTGTTCTCTTCTCTTCTATTATTAAACATTATAATTATTATTGTATGTTATTTGTATTATATTAAACCTATTTTTTATTTATTTAAAGAAAATTCAGACGATGATCTTGATTCAATTATTGATTCGGATAACGTTTTAAATGAATCGCATAATTTAAATAAATCCCTTGATCCATTATCTGAATTTGAAAACTTAAATGGTATTAAATTACTAACGAAAAATGACGAACTTGATGAAATTGAAGTAGGGTGAATGCACCGTTTGTGGCCACTACGCCCATTTTGGCCACCTTCGTCGTTTATTAAAATTTTCTAGTTTAACATTAGCTGCAGTGCGCAGCAACCGCGACATATTCACTTTGCAACTATTTTCTCGGTCATGTGAGTGCGACAATCAACATTACGTTTTTCTTTTAAATTGCAAAAAAATAGTTTGTTATACTGTATATCAAAGACACAGTCTTCTTCTAACAAAAGATAAGAATCCCCGAAACTCGGTAAATAGAATGTAGTGTATTTTTTAATAAAACGTGACAGTATATACTTGTGTACACTAGAAATGAGACGTATATAGGTTAAGTTTCTTTTAAAATATAATCTGCTAATGCGATCTTGTAAAATTAATTTGCTTTTTATTAATAAACAAGCTGGCCAAAAACCGAGCATGTTTTTTCGCATTTTCCACTTGTGGCCATAAGATGGCCAGAACTGGGATAACGTTTGCACTAATTTTGGCCACTTAATATAAAAAGAAAGATAACTTTAAAAATACTGATTAATCTTTGAGATACTAAGCCTTATGAAGCTTTTTTGAATACTATTATTTTATTATTATATTTTCAGTTTAAAATGCTAAAAAGAAAGTGTGATAAATCCGTTAAAAAGAAACAGAAGTTTTCCATAACCAAAGAAAATCATCAGCAAAAGAGGAAATTATTTTTGTATTCACCAACACAGGTACGAGAAGCTTTACTTGCTATTCAGAATGGTACACCAGTCTCGACAGCAAGTAAAATTTATCAAGTACCAAGAACAACTTTGCGACATACAATTCGAGGTGAAGCACCAGTGACCACTGGACATGTAGGTCGTGAATCAGTATTAGGTTCTCGTGTAGAAGCTATTTTGGTGGATTGGCTGTTGGAAACATGTCGAATGGGATTCCCTATCACAAAAGATGTTTTATTGAATTCAGTTAAAAAATTTGTTGAAACCGATAATTTAGAAACTCCATTTACAAATAACACGCCAGGATGTAAATGGTTTGAGAACTTTATGAAACGACACCCTGCTTTATCTATGAAGAAAGCTGAATACTTAAGTAAGACAAGAGCAGCTGTTACTGAACAATATATTCGTAATTGGTTTTCTGAAGTACAGATTTTACTAAAGGATAATTCAGACGTTCTTGAAGACCCGCAAAGAGTATTCAACATGGATGAGACAGCAGTGTATTTAGCTCCTAAAGGAGGATTAGTTATTGCAGAGAAGGGAAAACCAACGTATGATGTTTTTACTAGCAGTGATAAAGAAAATATTACTACGCTCTTTACTGTGAATGCTGCAGGAGAAATAGCACCACCTCTAACAGTTTTTAAGTACGAACGCTTGCCTCAAGCTTGTTTAGCCAAAGCTCCACCTGGTTGGGGCATCGGTAAAAGTGAAAATGGATGGATGACATATATAGCGTTCTACGAGTATTTTGAAAATGTTTTTAATAAATATTTACAAGATGAGAACATAAAAAAACCAGTTATTGTGTTCCTAGATGGACACATATCACATATGTCATACTGCTTAAGTTCTTTTTGTAAACAGCAACAAATTATATTATGCTGTCTCCCTCCAAATGCTACACATATTTTACAACTTCTAGCAGTATTTGCTCCATTAAAAAAGCATTGGCAAAAGTTTGTGAAAACTTAGCGTTCAAGTCATGATGGGATGGATATACAAAAATTTGATATTCCCGGTGCATTATCAGAAATTATTAAAGAAAAAGACTTTTCAAAAACTATTCAAGCTGGTTTCAAATGCTGCGGACTTTATCCCTTTGATCCAAACGCTGTCAAGTACGATAAATGTGTAACGCAAACGCAAATTGCATCTGATGTAATTAAGAGTGCGAATCAACATTCTGTTTTAACTTCAATAAACACAGAACTATTACAAGAACTAGAAAAGAACATTAATGTATACATTTTGCAACGTTTCAAAGAATTGAAGAGTAACAAATTGAATTGGGATGGAGAAACTGAATATTCAGCTTTATTCGATATTTGGAGCAAAATTTACGATGATGTTTACGATAAAAATATTACTTTAAATCAAACTCCTATTGATGTAAATAGTTTGGAGATATACATCGAAGAATCGGAAGATATTTTGAATCGTAAGTATATTAAAGAATTTATTAAATTTACTTAAAAATAACTATGTATATGTATATATATATATATCTTATGCATGATTATAAATAAATAATATTATTAGGTACAACTACTTTTGGTCAAGAACAATGTATCACAGAAATTGAGCCTGTTGTTATTGAAATTATCAATACGAATTCTGATTTACCAGAGACTACAACTAGATTATCTATGACAGAAAATACAAGTATTCACACAGTTGTCTATTATTTTATTCATTATATTTATTAAGGCTTTGTAGATTTTAACAGACTATAAAAATGACATTCTAATGCGGTATAAATAATTATTATATATTTTAATTGATAAGTAACTATTTTTAATTAGGTAAGTCTAGTCTCGAACAAGATAAAAATAAGGATGTTACAGAATCTGCATCACTTTGGAAATTAGTGAAGAAACTAATTCTTCAATAACTACATGTGACACAAGTGTAGCAGACAATTCGGGTAATCATCAAGTAATTAGTAGTCAGCCACGCAATGGTAGCAGTGATGTAAACTATACAGATCCTAACTGTGGAATAGTATTTAATAAATCTCCAGAAAATGCTTTAAAAGACATTCTCGTATGGCCTCAACCCAAAAATACCATGAAGAAACGAGTACAAACAGAACGTTTACCTTGTATGCTTACTTCTGAAAAATGGTTAGAAGTCATGAAAGCCAAAGAAGAAGAAAAACAAAGGCGATTAGAAAAGAAAGAAGAAGAAAAGAAGATTAGATTGCAAAAAGAGAAGAAGCAAAACAAATTAAATTAGCAGCAAAGAGAATAAAATTAGAAAAAAAGGAAAAAAAATAATTCTAAAATGATTTGTATTAGTGTTGACATGTTAAAACTGATTTATTAATATTACTAATTATTTTCTTTAAATACTAATATATTTTCAACGTTTAATTATAAAAAAGTTTGATAAGAACTGAGCCAAAGAAAGCTAAATATAATTTAATATTTAATACTAAAAAGTACAAATTATTAAAATAAAAGTTTAGGTTTTAATGTACTTATTAATAAAACATGAAATTAATGTGTTTAGTTTATCTAATAATAAGACTTATAAAATATTTTGTTATTTTGTGATTAGTACCCACAAATGTGATTTGCAAAGATTAAAGAAACATAAATATATATGAAATAATATGTTAAATAATCAAAGTGCAATTTTTTTGTTTGATAAACATTAAAAAATATGATATTTTACCATTTTGTTATTTACTATCCCTTTTATTTTGAACAAAAGCTTGCTGTTATTTTTTAGATTGCCAAAATTGGCACCCTACATGGCCACAATTGGTGCACAAGTGGCCAAAATAGGCAAACTACATGGCCATAACAGGTATACAGGTGGCCAAAAATAGTGTAAAAGGAAATTTTTGCAATTATTTAACTTTTTCATTATTTTTAAGCTTTTTTCTGAAATTAATTTGTAAAATTAAAAATTAAGATATTAAATAATGTATTTAAGTAAATAGTTTCTTCATGTGATATATTATTTTTAAAAAAATTATTTTAAAAATTGTAAAAATGGTTAAGGTGGCCACAATCGGTGTATTCACCCTATTTGATTCGACAGTGTAAGTATTATTTTATTTTTACAATAAACATTTGTAATAATTATATAGTTAAAGAAAATCATAATAAAATATTGGCACCTTATTTTGTTTTTAGATTAATATTTTTTTATGAAAGCTAAAAATAAAATTTTTAACGTAAATAAAAGAAAATGTCATTTGTCAGGTAGTATAGTAATTTTATAACATTATTTTATATTTTATAAAATTAATGCTTTTTTGTAATATGTAATACAAAAAGAATGTATGTGAAAGGGTATAGTGGAATAAGACGAATGATTTTGGACCCCGCGTGTAATCAATCATCGCATTATATACAGCAAAATATCCTATGTACCTAAAAGAATGCACCTCGTACATAAAAGAAAATTTTGTGCCAAGTTTTATTTCTAAAGACTCCCACAATTTTGATACATCGCAAGAAATGTGATTTTTCATTAATATTTTTTTCTCCGTTAAATCTAAATAAATAATTTACAAAAAAATTCATGATTATATAGAGTATCCATATAAATAAACTTTCATTTTTTTGTCATTTTGTGTTAAACTCTATAATTTTATATTACTGTTTGCAAATGTGTAATCGGAGGTAATTGTATTTAAAAACAACGTATTACATGTCAATCAGATGTACTTAAGACCAAAAAATAATTTAAAAAATTAGTTTTTATTTATTTTTTACACGTTTCATCAAATTCAAAAATCTGAAAAAAATCTTGAATATAATGTTATATGACTCATCCACTGAATTTTTTTAGAAATGGTCATTATTTTATATCAAAAGATACTGCAATTTCAAAAATTCTAGATTTTTTTAAAAACAGAATTTTTAGCACAGAATGACAAAAAAATTAGAGTTTATATATATGGATATCTTTTATAACTATGATTTTTTTGTATAGATTAATTTAGATTTAATGGAGAAAAAAGATGATAATGAAAAATCACATTTTTTGCGATATCTCAAAGTTGTGAGTTTTTTGAAATGAAACTTGACACAAAATTTTCTTTTATCTAGGTAGATATTTTGCCCTATATAACGATTGATTATGCGCGGGGTCCAAAATCACTCTTCTTATTCCACTATACCCTTTGGTTCCAAAACTATTACCTTAAATAATAAAAGTAGAATTCAAACACGGTTTAAAAAGGGAAGAAACTAACTATAAAATTAATAAATTAAAATTAATAAATTAAAAATAGTATACTATATTTTCAAGTATTACATAATTAAGTTTATAAAATTGATAATTTAAAAACAAACTTTTTTATATAGTGAAATCGTTGGTTACGTGGATGGGATCGAGGCTCCACGTTATGTGGGTTCAAACCAGCAATACAAATTTTTTAAATTTTACTTAAATAACGGATCGGGTAGATGAGTCCAAATTGTTGTATGGAATGAGGAAATCAATCGTATTGAACCTCATATACGCTCAAATCACGTGAATGTTTCTTTTATACTTAATATACACTACTCAAAAAAATTATGGCATCACTAAATTTCGGCCAAAAATTGACGAACTTTGAATGAGTATAACTCCGCGAAAATTCATCGTAGGACCTTGAATTTTATCTTAAATTAAAGCTTAGAATCTCTAGTTTAAAAACGTATGTATGGATTTTTAATTTGTGACGTCCCTGCCCCTGTGGCTTCACAAAACTGGGGACGTGTTTTTCGTAGTGAAAATTGCAAACTTTGGCGGACTGCACGGACTTTCTAGAATTTTTCTCGCGGTTTCCATTAGCAGGGAAATAAAGTTTGAACTTTTCCCTACAATTAAAAAAAAAAATAAAGTTTCTGCGATTTTTTTCCACGAAGTTACGGCGTTTCAAAGATACCTGTGCATTTTTGAGCTACCGCCAGCATTAGCATTATCCGATGTACACCACGGGGAGGTTGCTGATCGGATTTTGTACATCATGTGTGTGTGTGTGTGTATGTGTGTGTGTGTGTGTGTGTGTGTGTGTGTGTGTGTGTGTGTGTGTGTTATCGGTAGCACTAAAAAAAAGTTCAGAAACTCGTATTACCTCCTCTTTGTGCGATCACTTCTCGCAACCGCGTGCGCATATTTACGCATGCTCTAATTTCCTCTTGAGGAATTTCATTCCAAATTCTGATTAGAGCTTCTGACAAATCCTGAAGATTAGCTGGTGATCGTGCCAAATCTCTTAACCTGCGACCCATAATGTCCCAGATATGCTCTATGGGATTTAAATCTGGACTGACCGCAGGATGTGGTAGCAGTTGGATTTCATTTTCTCGTAAAAACTCGCGAGTAACTGCCGCGGTGTGAGGTCTCGCGTTGTCCTGCATAAGGATAAAATTCCTCCCCATTTGTTGGCTCATTGGAACCACATGAGGTCTCAAAACTTCATCAATATAACGCACTGCTGTCATTCCTGGCGGTGGCATAATGACAAGATCTGTGCGTTGCCTTGACGTTATTCCTCCCCAGACCATTACCGAGCCACCGTTAAATGCTCTAACAGGAGCAACGCATGCCCGATCAAAACGTCGTCCACGACGACGCCAGACACGAACACGTGCATCATTACCAAAGAGACAAAATCGCGACTCGTCGGTAAAGAGCACATTTGCCCATTGTCTCTCTGTCCACTCAATGTGACCTCGTGCGTACTCTAATCGAGCACGTCGATGTGTAATTGTTAAAGAAGGCACACGGGCACGACTCCGTGATCTCAGACCCACTTCGTGCAATCGATTCCTCAGTGTTTGGTCACTAATTTGTCGTCCCGGTAAAACTGCATCGCCAATTCGGCGAGCTGTGGTCACCGGGTTTACCTCTACAAAACGCCTAATAGCACGATCTTCACGTACAGTCGTCATACGTCTCCGTCCTTGTCCATCTGCTGGCTCCAATTCTCCCGTTTGTCGGTAGCGAGCCCCAATTCGAGAAACAGCAGATTGATTCACGCCGATTTGTCTTGCGATGTATCTTTGGGAAAATCCTTCCTCTAAAAGTGCAATAATCTGGGCACGTTGAATTATACTCAGTGGCCGCATTTTTAAATCTACACTATTTCCTATCAGAAGGAAAACTGAGTAGTATGTTATTCGTTTAGTACAATACGATGCAAGAACAGTGGAAAATGTTTCCAAATCAACACTAAGCAAAAGCAGTAAAACTGAGAAAAAAATGTCGCCAAATCAACACTAAGCAAAAAATTTTCGAACACACGAGGTCACATTGAGTGGACAGAGAGACAATGGGCAAATGTGCCGATAACACACACACACACGCACACACGCACACACGCACACACGCACGCACGCACACACACACACACACATACACACACACACACATGATGTACAAAATCCGATCAGCAACCTCCCCGTGGTGTACATCGGATAATGCTAATGCTGGCGGTAGCTCAAAAATGCACAGGTATCTTTGAAACGCCGTAACTTCGTGGAAAAAAATCGCAGAAACTTTATTTTTTTTTAAATTGTAGGGAAAAGTTCAAACTTTATTTCCCTGCTAATGGAAACCGCGAGAAAAATTCTAGAAAGTCCGTGCAGTCCGCCAAAGTTTGCAATTTTCACTACGAAAAACACGTCCCCAGTTTTGTGAAGCCACAGGGGCAGGGACGTCACAAATTAAAAATCCATACATACGTTTTTAAACTAGAGATTCTAAGCTTTAATTTAAGATAAAATTCAAGGTCCTACGATGAATTTTCGCGGAGTTATACTCATTCAAAGTTCGTCAATTTTTGGCCGAAATTTAGTGATGCCATAATTTTTTTGAGTAGTGTACATATTATAATAACAAAAAATAACAACTAAATATTTAATTATTGTTATGTATTGTACGACAATTGAGTCGTATGCGTGAGCGCGAGTATTGCCTTGAGTTAATAGTATTGCCTCGCCAAGTGTAACGGGGTTTCTACGTAACACATGCAACAAATTCAGATCTTAAAAACAAGATTTATTGTCACAGTGCCAGAGTAGATCGACGTACAATTTGCGTTTGCTCGCGTGTAGTTGAAGTCAAGAGTGTTATCGCTTCGAAGTCTGGAGCAGGAGTCAGATCAAGAAAATGATCGAGAACGATTGCCGGTTCGTCTCCCCACGCATCTCTTTTCCCGGAACCCGTCGAATTTCCCCGAACGAGATAAGAAGGCAAAAGTGGGGTCACTGCGATCGGTGCCCGGAGCACGGCATTATGCCATTCGGTTATGTACCGAACATCCCGCCCCCCTTGAAGGACATACCTTCAACGAAGCTAAATAGTCATCGCGATCATAATAGAATATGCAAATATAAATAGAAATTGAAACATAATCGTTGCGCTACAATATATAACAGTTCGCTTCGTCAAGAGGATGCAATAGATTATTATAATATCAATATTTCGCGATCGATCTACTTGGTTCAAATTGGTCAAATGATTACAATAAATAAATAAATAAGTTAAAGACTATTGAGAATGTGACACGCGTTAATCGGCAGATGCCTCCTTCATCGGGACGATGGCCAGTTTCGTCAGCGGCCTTGTTATTTGGTCCTTGGCGGTCCTTAGTGTAGCGGTCCTTACAACACCGTCAGGGCCCGGATGAAGTTGTTGTACCCTGCCCAATAGCCATTGCAGCGGTCTACTACCAAACCAGGCTACTGCACCATAGCAAGTTGACCGACCTTCAATTGCTGGCCCTTGCTAGTCCTCCATTTTTGTCGCTCAATTAGGGTGTGCAAATATTCGGCGCTCCAGCGCTTCCAAAAATGTTACCGAAGCTGCTCCACACGCTGCCATCGCAGCAGTCGGCCCGGATTCTCCTCTGTGAGATCTGCAACTGGAAAGTTGTTTAACGCTGCACCAATCAAAAAATGCTCCGGTGTGATGCAATGCAGATCGTTTGGATCCTCGTTTAATGGGGTCAACGGTCGCGAATTTAAAACCGCTTCTACTTCGCATAACACGGTTTGCATCTCCTCATATGTGAGATTCGCGTTACCTAATACACGATTAATATGAGATTTCGCCGACTTCACGGCCGCCTCCCACAACCCACCGACATGCGGAGCGTGAGGTGGTATGAAACGCCATTCAATCTCGTTATCTCGCATGAAACGCTGCATCGCAAGCCGCGTATCGCGATCGTTAACACAGTTATAGAGCTCCTTTATCTGTTTACGCGCGCCGACAAATGTTGTGCCATTGTCAGAATACATGCACGACGGTCTACCTCTGCGCGACATGAAGCGCTTAAAGGCTCCGATAAAGGCCTCTGATGTCAAATCCGTTACAATTTCAAGGTGTACGGCCTTGGTCGAAAAACAAACGAACACTGAAATATATGCCTTGTGCAATCTGGCATTGCGTCTCCTGCCCTCCTTTAGTAACATCGGTCCGGCATAATCTACCCCGCAATGAGTGAACGGTCTCGAGGCCGTAACACGCTGTACGGGTAAATCCGCCATCAGTGTCTGTGATGCAGCCGGCCTACACTTGAAGCAAGTCACGCAATCGTGAATTACTTATCGCACAATTGAACGCGCCGCCAGAGGCCAAAATCGCCGACGCACCGCGTGCATCGTGGCCTGCAGACCCGAGTGCAGATTTCTTACATGTTCTCGCTGTATGATCAGAATCGTCAATCGGTGACTCTTCGGCAATAGCACAGGGTGTCGCGCGTCGTATGGCAACGCTGCATTGCGTATTCGGCCCCCCACTCTAATGATTTCGTGCTCATTCATAAACGGAGCTAACGGTAAAACTCGACTTCCGCCGTCGACGCTCCGACCCTCGATCAACTGTTTGTATTCCCTTGGGAAGGCGTGCTTCTGCACGTATCTTACGGCGACACGCAGAGCGACTGCTATCTCATGATGCGAAATAAACATCGTCTGATGCCGGGTTCCCCGCGAATGTGCCACTCGCAGGCAGTAAGCGATGATTCGCAATGCCTTGTTTAAATCGGAATGCTTGTCCAATAAATTTTGTACGATCGATTGTTCCAATGACACTAACGCCGCGGTTACTCTGTTTTGTTCCGGCAATTCGCCCGACAATTCGACATGCAATTTGGCCGGCCAATGTTCCTCAGTTAATCGCAGGAATGTAGGTCCGTTCCACCAAATCGCCGATTCTATTAAGTTCACCAAATCGACGCCGCGCGATAAGATATCCGCGGGATTGTGAGCAGACGGCACGTGTCGCTCGATCGGCTCGATCTCTCGGTCAGGCGTTGAATCTCGCCGCGATTGGCCACGAACGCGTTCCATTTACGGGACGGTGACGATATCCAATGTATTGCAATTGTGGAATCCGTCCATAGAATCACCTCTGAGCTCGATACGCTGATCGATGCGTGAATCTTTTCGATCAATTCAGACAGCAGTAAGCTTAGTTCCAGACGCGGCAATGAAACCGCTCTAAGCGGTGCTACTCGCGATTTAGAGATTAATAATTGTAAGCGGCACCCGTCGGAATCACGCGTTCTCATATATACGCACGCGCCGTATGCGCATTCGCTTGCGTCACAAAAGCCGTGTATTTGTAAATCGGCCCGAAATTCGACAAAGCGTGGCACACGCAATTCGTGAAGGCGCGCCAAATGCCGCTTTACGTCCAGCCACCGCTGATGCAGATCTTGCGGCAACGCCTCGTCCCACCCGACATGAGACTGCCACGCATCCTGCATGATCATTTTTGCCACGACCGTGAGCGGCCCCAGCAATCCCAGCGGGTCGAAGAGACTCGCGATATCCGACAAGATTTTTCGCTTTGTTATATTATTTGTTGGCGCGCCGCAATTACATTTGTAACGCTGGTACTTTCTCGGTGTCGGTTACGGGATTTTAGGTTCAGGACAGGATGCTCGGATGTGCTCGCCGGGTGTCCGGGTTCGTATTCAATGATAACGCCGTGGTTTTGTAGTGAAAACGAAAGAGGTTAAATATATTTGGCTATGCTTTAGTACAAAAATGAAACGATACAGATCCGATATTGTTATCGGGTAATAATGAACTACTCGAATAGTATTGCGGCACTTAATTGCGCGGTCGTCGGCCCGCGTGACATAGAGAGATCGGTCACAATATATTCGCGGTACACTTAATATCTAAAACACTTCGGAGTACGTATCTTAGGAACTCCGCGATTAGTAGTACGGCACGGGAGTGCTTAATTGCGCGGTCGTCGGCCCGCGTGAAACTAAGTGAACGGTCACGATGTATTCGCGGCGTACTTACTATTTAAACGGAGCGGATTCCAGAAGCTCCGGAACGAACGGACAGGAATTGTGCGCCAATGCGTTCGGAAGTAATGATCGGAGGGCCGCGAAGCGGCTACTTATCGTACAGTTAAACGGGCCGCTATTGGCCCGCGCGGCGGACAGTCGCGACACGCGGAATCGGTAGTACTCGGGCAGCGAACGGTTCCGCGATACGCGAGTGCGGTCGTCGGTAGAGACTTAAGCGGTCTCTCCCTGCGGGGTGTTGTCACCCTGTAGGGAACAGGTTTGCGGAATGAGCCTTAGAACGGTGTCGGGCATCCCCGACGGTGGTGCGGGTCTCGAGAATCCCCGAGAACGGAATGGCGGGACGGACGGTTTCTGTTGGCCGAGAATACCCAGCCGCGGAAACGACGAGTATTCCCGTCGCGGAACGGAGGATGGGATCGGCCGAGTATTCCCAGCCGTTAGGACCGACGAGTATTCCCGTCGCGAGAAAGTTAGAACGAGAATGCCCGTTCCGGGGAAGTGCTTGAGAATGCCCAAGCTAAGGAGCGTCGAGAATACCCGGCGCAGGAGCGGAGTAGGTTTGAGATCGGTGGCTCGGAGTGATCTGATCTCGGCTGCTCGCTGCCGGCTTATATAGCAGTCCGCGCGGTCGTATGTACTAGTCAGCGCGCGTGGTGGGGCCGGCCGGAGTAGGGACGCTTGCCGAGCGCGGCGCGCGGCACGCATGGCAGCGCGTGATCGCGGCATGCTTAGCTGAACGCGCGCGCGTGTTTGCTCTTACGCGTTGCGTTCGGCGGCGGAAAGGCGTAACGTTACACCACCTCCCCCTTTCGGAAGTGGCGAACTTTGGCCACTATATAGGATACTCCTGCTCGGAATCGGTGGGGTCGGCTTGGTCCCCCTCGTTATCGACGGTCTCGGTGCGTTCGGAATCGCTTTCCCCTTCCGGGTCGGTGTCTTCGGTGTATTCGGTACTGCTCTCCTCTCCCTGATTGGTGGGATCGGTTTCCTGGTGGTTTCGGTCCGGCTTCAGGTCCTGCACATGTATCCCACGGTGCCATTTGCCGGTTGCGTCTCTCAGGTCCACAATTACGGGAGAGAGAATTTTTCGCACTTCCATGGGCCCCTTGTACTTTGGCGCTAACTTCGCGTTGAATGCGTCTTCTTTTCTGGATAATAGGTGTTCGCGCTTCCATACGAGGTCTCCAATCGTCGGTTTCCAGGCACGGCGTCGGAGGTTGTAGTACTTCTCCTGTCGGTTGAACGCACGGGCTAGATTGGTCCGTACTAGCTCGTAAGCGTCCTTTAGCTGGCGGTGCGTGGTGTCCGGTGCGGTGGCAGGTGTATTCTGGCGAGGATGCTCGCGGGGTGGCTCTGACAATTCTCGCCCGTTGTTGAGGTAGGCTGGGCTATACCCGGTGGCCTCGTGCTGTGCCGTGTTATAGGCGAATTGAAAGGCCGGGAGGTGTTGGTCCCAGTCCCGGTGGTTTTGCCCGACAAATTGCGATACCATGGTCTTGATGGTTCTGTTGGTGCGCTCCACTGGGTTACAATGGGGAGCGTAGGCGGGTGTAGTGCGGTGCTGGATCCTAAAGTCCCGGCACAGTTGTTTCATCTGTCCCGAGATGAATTGCCGGCCATTATCGGAGATTATGGTTGCGGGGCATCCGTGGCGGTAGACAATTTTGTCTAGCAGGTGCTGGGCTATTGCCGGGGCGGTGGCGCGGCGCAGCGGACTAAGTTCCACCCATTTTGTGAACCGGTCCTGCATCACAAGCAACCACGTGTGTCCGCGTGGTGACCGTGGTAGTGGTCCCACCAGGTCGATGGTTACCTGTTCCCATGGAGTTTCCACGTGGGTGGTGTGAAGAGTGCCGGCTGGTCGGTCCTGCGAGCTCTTATGCGCCAAACAACTGGGGCACGAGCGTACATAGCGGGCCACGTCGGCAAACATTCGGGGCCAGTAGTATTTCCTGGCGGTCCGTGCGATAGTTTTCGCTATGCCCAGGTGTCCAGCCGCGGGTACGTCGTGCACCTGGTGCAAGATGGTGGCCCGGTCCTCCCTCGGTATGCACATCTTCCACTGTTCGTCCGCCGGTTCCTCGCGGAAATTAGTGGAATGCAGGATGTGCCGGAATAGCTTCCCCTGTCGGATTTCATATTCTGGGAAATCCGAGGGGCGGTCTCGCACGCGGCGCAACTGGCGTCTGTACCAGGTGCATCCGACGGGTCGGCGGGCGCTACCCACCGCTGGTAGACGCGAGAGGGCGTCGGCTACTTTGTTTAGTCGACCCTTGCGGTATTTGACGTCGAACTTAAATTGTTGTAGCTCGAGTGCCCATCGTCCGAGGCGTCCCGCGGGGGAGTCGAGGCGGCGCAGCCACTGGAGGGCCTGGTGGTCGGTGACCACGGTGAACTCATAGCCCTCCAGATAGCCACGCATGTGTCGGATCCCCCACACGACGGCCAGGCACTCGAGCTCGGTCGCACTGTAATTCTTTTCGGCTTTATTAAGGGATCGACTAGCATAGGCGATTACGCGTTCGCCCTCCTCAAAGTATTGTGATAATACTGCGCCGAGTCCGTCGGTACTCGCGTCGGTCTGCAGGAAGAACCTGCGTGAAAAGTCCGGGCAGGCGAGCGTGGGGGATGAGGTGAGGGAGTGTTTCAGGGTACGGAAAGCGGTCTCCTCGTTCTCCCCCCACTGCCAGGCGGCGTTTTTGCGGGTCAGGTGGGTGAGGGGCGCGGCGATGGTCGCGAAATCGGGTGTGAACCGTCGGTACCACGATGCCAGGCCGATGAATTGACGCACCTGTCGGACGTTTGTGGGTGCTGGCCACTGCGCCACGGCGCGTATCTTGTCGGGATCTGTCCGAATTCCTTGTCGGTCGACCACATGTCCCAAGTACTTCAGGTTGTTCACGCAGAATCGACACTTCTCAGGGTTGAGTTTCAGTCGGGCCTCCCGTAGGCGTCGGAATACTTCCGCTAGGTGTTGCAAGTGTTCGGAAAAGGTCGCGCTTACGATGATTATGTCGTCGAGGTAAGCAAACACGTTTGGTTCTAGCTCCGGACCCAATACGGTATCGAGCAGCCGCTGAAAGGTGGCCGGGGCTGAATGCAGCCCAAACGGCATGACCGTGAATTGCATGAGTCCCCGGCCCGGTACGGTGAACGCGGTTACGGGTCGGCTCTCGGGCGACAGAGGCACTTGCCAATATCCCTGTTGGAGGTCGAGGGTCGATAAGAACTGGGCACCCCGTAGTTTGTTCAGGGTGGCGGTAATGTTAGGCAAGGGATACGCGTCGCGTTCCGTGACCTCGTTTACCTTGCGGAAGTCTATACAGAAACGCGGCTTGCCGTCCTTTTTCCTCACTATAACGACGGGGGAGCTCCACGCGCTGGTGGACGGTTCGATAACGCCGGCTGCTTCCATGGCTCGTACCTCGTCGTCAATAATTTGCTGCATTGCTGGGTTACGCGGTCGGTATCGTTGCTTGATCGGTGTATCGGTTTTTACGCGGATCACGTGAGTGGCTTGGTCGGTCGGTCCCCGCACGGTGTCAAACTTTGGAAGCTCTGAGTCGAGGAAGGCTCGGAGTTCCCGTTCCTCCTGCGGGGTGCGGTAGACAATGCCGGTAGCGATCGTGTACGCGGGTCGTGTGGGAGTCTCACCGGGCGTGATAGTGGCTGGAGGGGGAATCATTATTCCTAGTCGGGCCCACAAGTCGGTGCCAATTAGCATCGGGCTTTCCAGCGTCGGCAGGATATGAAAACGGTGGCGTAGCCGCCGCCCTGCGACTTGTATCGGGATGTTGACCCGTCCGAGAGTGGTGGCAGCGGTACCGTCTGCCAGGCTAATGGTTTCTTCTTGCGTCACTGGCCGGATCCTCATCGGTTGGATTAGCTCTGCGGTGTCTGCGTTGATCATGGAGATCTCGGATCCGGTGTCTAGTAGCGCGGAGATGCGGTGGGATCCCATTCGGACCCGTAGGTGCGGTCGTGGCTGGTATTTTAGCTGGATGCGGGCCGGGTGTCGGAATCGCCTGTCCCGGCCCCTGCGGCGTTTCCCGGCCTCGGATGGCAGTCTTTGGTTAGCACACCATCCTTCCCACACTGGGAGCAGAATTTTTTTGGCGGTCTTCGGCAGTTGAAGCGGTTGTGGCCTCGTTGCTTGCATCGCCAGCAAGCATAGGCGCGGTCGTACGGTGCGTCGGTGGCGGCGGCACTGACTTTTCGTTTATCGGCCCTATTTTCCGCCTCTTGTGCTTTTATAATTTCTTCGTACTCTGCCGCTTGTTCGGCTAGGCTGGTCAGGTCGGTGGTCTCGTCTAGTCGCACATAGAGTTTATACTCGGCGCGCAGATTTTCGTAGAGGCGATCCACTTTTTCGGCCTGGGTGAAGCCTCCGGCGCGACGCATCATGGTTAACATCGCCGTTGCGTATTGGGCGTAGGGTTCCTTCGTTTGCTGGCGTCGCTCTTGAATCTCCCTGGTTAGTTTAGCCTGATATCGGCGAGGCAGGTAATGGCGGCGTACTGCACGCAGGAAGTCTTGCCATGTTTCCCAAGCCTCCTTTTCGTTCCTATACCAGGCGAGTGCGTCGCCTCGCAGGAGTTCGGGAAGTCCGGCCTTCATTTGTGCGTCACTAAAGAGGTACTCTTGTTGGAGCTCGGTTACACGCTCGAGAAATGACAACGGGTCGCGTCCGTCAAAGTGACAGCCCCACTTGCGGATTTGGTTCATGGTTTTGGCGTGCATGTTGTCGGTCGTGATTCCTGATAAAAAGGGGTTCGCGGCCCCGACTTCGGATTCGTTCGGCGGTTCGACCTGTCCGGGCATCGTGAGGAAATGTTGAATCACTCGGTGGCGGATTTCGTCTACCGTACCGTTGGTCTCGATTTGGTAGGTTCGGGCCAAAACCTCGAGCTGTTCTCTCCGTAAGCTGGTTACCCAATTGGTCAGCGACATTGATTCGTGGATACGGTCACGGCTTGTTTTCCTTCTCTTTTCGGTTTAATACGGTCACCGTTTATCGGACAAAACAAAACGAAACCCGGTCTATCGGTAGGAACGGTCACGGTCTATCGAGAGAAAGAAAAAAACCCACACACGGAAACAGACGGTCATCGGAAAAACGGTCCCTGTTCGGGCGCCATGTAACGCTGGTACTTTCTCGGTGTCGGTTACGGGATTTTAGGTTCAGGACAGGATGCTCGGATGTGCTCGCCGGGTGTCCGGGTTCGTATTCAATGATAACGCCGTGGTTTTGTAGTGAAAACGAAAGAGGTTAAATATATTTGGCTATGCTTTAGTACAAAAATGAAACGATACAGATCCGATATTGTTATCGGGTAATAATGAACTACTCGAATAGTATTGCGGCACTTAATTGCGCGGTCGTCGGCCCGCGTGACATAGAGAGATCGGTCACAATATATTCGCGGTACACTTAATATCTAAAACACTTCGGAGTACGTATCTTAGGAACTCCGCGATTAGTAGTACGGCACGGGAGTGCTTAATTGCGCGGTCGTCGGCCCGCGTGAAACTAAGTGAACGGTCACGATGTATTCGCGGCGTACTTACTATTTAAACGGAGCGGATTCCAGAAGCTCCGGAACGAACGGACAGGAATTGTGCGCCAATGCGTTCGGGAGTAATGATCGGAGGGCCGCGAAGCGGCTACTTATCGTACAGTTAAACGGGCCGCTATTGGCCCGCGCGGCGGACAGTCGCGACACGCGGAATCGGTAGTACTCGGGCAGCGAACGGTTCCGCGATACGCGAGTGCGGTCGTCGGTAGAGACTTAAGCGGTCTCTCCCTGCGGGGTGTTGTCACCCTGTAGGGAACAGGTTTGCGGAATGAGCCTTAGAACGGTGTCGGGCATCCCCGACGGTGGTGCGGGTCTCGAGAATCCCCGAGAACGGAATGGCGGGACGGACGGTTTCTGTTGGCCGAGAATACCCAGCCGCGGAAACGACGAGTATTCCCGTCGCGGAACGGAGGATGGGATCGGCCGAGTATTCCCAGCCGTTAGGACCGACGAGTATTCCCGTCGCGAGAAAGTTAGAACGAGAATGCCCGTTCCGGGGAAGTGCTTGAGAATGCCCAAGCTAAGGAGCGTCGAGAATACCCGGCGCAGGAGCGGAGTAGGTTTGAGATCGGTGGCTCGGAGTGATCTGATCTCGGCTGCTCGCTGCCGGCTTATATAGCAGTCCGCGCGGTCGTATGTACTAGTCAGCGCGCGTGGTGGGGCCGGCCGGAGTAGGGACGCTTGCCGAGCGCGGCGCGCGGCACGCATGGCAGCGCGTGATCGCGGCATGCTTAGCTGAACGCGCGCGCGTGTTTGCTCTTACGCGTTGCGTTCGGCGGCGGAAAGGCGTAACGTTACACATTTAAAACGAAACTCGTCGTTGAGCGGACTCCATGCCACCCCCAATATTTTCGAATCCGCCTCGTCGCTCAATGACACCTCTATGCTCGCTGTGTCACTGACACCTTGTAATAATTCTCGGCTGTTCGATGCCCACTTGCCAAGCTCGAATCGTCCACGTCTCAATAGTGCTATGACCTCGTCACGCATGCGCCTCGCATCGAGCAATGTATCGGCGCCGGCGAGCAAATCATCCACGTAAAAATTTCGAAGAACGCATTGTGCCCCCGTGGGATAGTCGAGAGCATGTTTTTGCGCCAAATGCTGAAGACATCTCGTCGCGAGGAACGGCGCCGAGCCCGTGCCGTATGTAACCGTAAGCAATTCATATGTGTCGACTGGCGAACTCGGATTTTCGCGCCATAAAATCCGTTGCAGATGCAGCTGCGACTCGTGAATTAGTATCTGACGATACATTTTAACTATGTCTGCAGTGAATACGTATGCGAACGTGCGGAATCGAATGAGGATTGATATTAAATCCTGCTGAAACGTAGGACCTATCATCAAGGCGTCATTTAAAGAAATCCCTGTCGTGGTTTTGCACGATGCGTCAAATACCACGCGTAATTTTGCATCACGGCCGATCCCCTTAAACACCCCATGGTGAGGCAAATAAACGGATTCTCTGTCGACCGCATGTGCAGGTACGAGCCGCATGTGTCCCAATGCCAGGTACTCGCGCAAAAATTGAACGTATGAAGTCCTCATGTTTGAGTCGCGATGAAGCCGCATCTCAAGGCCGAAGAATCGCTTCATCGCTATTTCGCGCGACTCTCCCAACTGCTGCAACACGTCGCCCTTGATAGGCAACATCACGACGTATCTGCCCTTGCTGTTGGTTGACACATTGTTTATGAAGTGGGTTTCACATGCGTGCTCGTCCCTGGTATAATTATTTGAATTGCCCGGATCCTCGATCCGCCAAAACCGTTCGATTTGTTTATGTAATTCTGCATTGCCAATTGTCACGTGAAACGAGCGCAGCCCGATCCCCGGCCGCGACGCACCCACGCATGTACGTCCGGCCACAATCCACCCCAGACGTGTTTTTTGAAGTTTCGGATGACCGACCGTCGCTCGGATGTGCCCCACGCACATCAACTGCCAAAATAGACCGACACCAATTAACAAGTCGATATCGGATGATACGTTAAATCGCGGATCAGCCAACCCGATACCGGGAGGCAGCTTAAATGTTTCACGTCTAATAGTGCTTAACGGAAGTTTGTCTGTGATTCGCTCCGTCACGACGCACTCGATCTCGGCCGTGAACGCACTAAATCGTGATTGTAACTTGATGTCTATCATTTCGTTTGAAACGGATGCGAGACCGCCCATGCCTGAAAACGAAATGTTCTCGAATCGCGTTCTTAAACCCAACAACCTCACGCATTTGGCTGTCACAAAATTCGCTTGTGCTCCCGAATCCAACAATGCGCGGCATGTCCGGCGGACCCCGCTCGCATCATACACGTAAACGACCGCCGTTGAGAGCAACGACTCCGTGATGCCTCGCTCGACCGCGCTATGAGTCGCGACAGCTGATCGTCCGCTTGCGGTCGGCGCCGAATCGGTCGACGCCGAAGGCGCACCCGCGTCGTCAATCCCACCGTCGCTCTTGGATATATGCAACAATGTGTTATGTTTTAAATTGCACGTTCTACAACTGCCAGAAGGGCATTTGGTTGCTACGTGATTTTGACTGCGTAAGCAGTTGAGGCACATTTTCCTGCTACGCATTTCCGCGATTCGCTGATTAATCGACAGTTTTAGGAATTCCCTACAAAAATAAATCAAATGCTCGCCGGCGCAATAGTTGCACTTGCCCCTCTCGATAGTCGTGTGCAATGCTTGCCGTCCAACGTTAGAACGTGATTGCGACCGAGAGTCGGAGCGGACGGACGAAACCGAATTCCTTTTCGCGGATTCCTCTAAAATTTGACTGCGATGCGAAAGAAAATTAATCAGCTCTTTAAATGTGGGCAATTCAGAGTCCTGCAATGACGTGTGCCACTCACGTGACGTGATTGTATCTAATTTCGAAGTTATGATGTGGATAAGTAAGGCATCCCATTTATCGGCATTACAATTCAACGCCGTTAGCGCGCGAATATGCATCGAAGCCCCGTCAACTAATTGCCGAAGGTCACTCGCATTTTCTTTAGTTAAAACTGGCAACTCGAATATTGCCCGTACATGAGTCCGCACAATCACGCGTTTATTATCGTAACGCTCCTTTAGGAGGTTCCACGCAAGGTCGTAATTATTTTCGGAGATCTCTAACGGTTTTACAATGTCAAGTGCCTTGTCCGTTAACGCTGCCCGCAAATATTGAAATCGTTGAATGTCGCTCAACGATGTATTGTTATGAATTATTGTTACGAAAGTATCTCGAAATGGAAACCAATCATCGTATCTTCCCGAAAAAGTAGGCAAATTGATTTTTGGCAAGCGTACATGAGATATAGTCTCGTTATCGGCTCTTGTTGCACTCTGCGTGGAACCTCTCCGCGCGCCCGATGTATTATCGCTGTTTAGAAGTCGACGAAATCTCGCGCACAATGAATAGAACATTTCTTCGAACGTGATTCTATCGGTCACTTCCTCCTCATCGATCATTTCGATCTGCGTTTGTATTTTGCAGTAATCCTCCCAGAATGATTCTAAGCGAGCTTGCCGAATTTCTACTTGCGCCCGGGCATCGTCGGTTAATGTATCCATGCCGTTTAAAAACGTTTCCATGCGCGTGCACGAGCCCTTCACCATTCCGCGCCGTCGTTTATAAGCCGCCAAGTCGGACACCGCTGTACGCGGTGTCACTGCGCTAGATAAACCCGCCGTTGGGCTACGATCGGTCATCGGCATTTTCTCGAATTCGCGCGAATTGAAATTATAATTAGCGATGGATTGGTGCAGGCAAACAGACTTACCAGCTGCGTTGTCACCTTACTTGCGCCAACGTGCCACGTCACGGCTCAGGATGCTGCCTCGAATCCGGAATCGTCCTCAGCGATCCGCGATTATGTACCGCACTACAACCCAACGCCTGGCAGTAAGCGCCTCGTCCACCTCCCTCCGAATGGTCAAATTGTCTGCATTACCACGAGCGAACGTCCTCCTGTCCACCTCAACTTCGAATCGATCTTGATTGTCACTAGCACTGTCTCTCCGGAGAATCCGGCTCGAAGGACCAAAGTGTATTGTACGACAATTGAGTCGTATGCGTGAGCGCGAGTATTGTCTTGAGTTAATAGTATTGCCTCGCCAACGTTAAGTGTAACGGGGTTTCCACGCAACACATGCAACAAATTCAGATCTTAAAAACAAGATTTATTGTCACAGTGCCAGAGTAGATCGATGTACAATTTGCGTTTGCTCGCGTGTAGTTGAAGTCAAGAGTGTTATCGCTTCGAAGTCTGGAGCAGGAGTCAGATCAAGAAAATGATCGAGAACGATTGCCGGTTCATCTCCCCACGCATCCCTTTTCCCGGAACCTGTCGAATTTCCCCGAATGAGACAAGAAGGCCCCCAAAAGTGGGGTCACCGCGATCGGTGCCCGGAGCACGGCGTTATGCCGTTCGGTTATGTACCGAACATGTTAATACATCACATTGATAAGAAATATTTCTTATATCTATAATTAATTAAAATATTTACTTATAGATTATACATTTAGATGGTGCACAAGCGCGTACACCAAAAATTTCGCATTTCAATAATGGCAACGTTCCGTACGAATTATTAATTCAACCTAATACTATATTATGTACCTTGGGAAAATATAATATATCTAATGTTACGTCGAACTCACCACAACGAGTTAAATTTTCAGAATTATTAAATACTTCAACTTATGTCAGTAAGTCTTTTGTAAAATTTTATTAATTTATTAATAATTATATTTGTTATAGAAAGGAGAGAGTTGTGAAATATCATTTCATGTTTTCATTTTTCATATTTTTTTCATAATTTTATATATTTATTATATATACAGGGTGTCAGAAAAAAAGGGTCACATATTTTGATAGCAAGTAGTATTGATAAAAAAAAAGAAAAGGTCTAATTAACATGGGTCCTAAAACTAATATCTTCAAAAATACAAGCTATTTTGTTATTCGAGCTTTTTGTCATTTTCTTATTAGTCGGGTCATCTTTAGAATGTAATGAAGAAAGGAGTAGGGAAGAGTGGGGTACAATGGGGATATCTTTTTTCTAGGTGCCTTAAAAAATAAAAATATACAAAAAAAGATAAAAAAAATAATTTTTATTTTAATATAAAATGCAATCATTAATCTTCTATAAAAAAAACTGAAATAAAGAAACTAAATGTATGTACATATGATAACAAAATAAAAACTCCTTTTTTTACAAAAAACAAAAAATTTTAATGCTGACTGAGACGATTAATCTCGTACTGACGAACTCTCGTATAGCAACAGTAGTAAACACTCTTTTGTTTACTAGGGCTGCTCACATTCGTCAAGGCCTACGCAATGTCGTTTGACTTGTAGTATCTGTTGCAAATGTAAATATCAGGAGACATTCTAAAGATGACACGACTAATAAGAAAATGACAAAAAACTCGAATAACAGAATAGCTTGTATCTTTGAAGATATTAGTTTTAGGACCCATGTTAATTAGACCTTTTCTTTTTGTTTTGATCAATACTACTTGCTATCAAAATATGTGACCCTTTTTTTCTGACACCCTGTATAGTTATAAAGAATTTTTAATTTGATATCTTAGATAAATTTCACAACACCATCCTTTTTGTACATATTACATATATAATCTTTATCCTACTAATTAATATATATTTTTTAGCGATTGAAGGGTATATAAAAACCAATTTTGCAGCCATCCATAATAATAGATTGAATAAAATGATTGGATGTGGTTCTCTAACTGATGGCAATGTTAAATTAGAAATACATATTATGAATTTTAATGAAAAAGAATATTTAGATTTAGATTTAGTTAAAGGATGTAAAATTGAAATAGTTGGAGTATTACAACATGGTAAAATAATTTTTTAATAACAAATTTTATTTATTACATTTATCATAATATTTGAAAATTGAATAATCATTTAAAATTTTGTTTTATCATAATAAATATAAATTTATTTTAATTTAATATTATATTTTATAAAAAAAAATTTATAATTAATTTATTGAATTTTTTTAATTTATGTAATTAAAACGTTTTTATTCGAACATTTTTTTCTTAATATTTTTAATTGATTTATTGATTACAAAATTTGATTGAATATATCAAATTTTTTGATAAAAAAAAGAAATGTCATTAAATAAACTTAATATTTTAATTTTATAAATATTTACTTTACAGTTGATCCACCATATTTTTTGGTACAAAATATCGAAGATATTAAATCTCTCAATGAACGTTTACCATTAGCAAAAATTATAAGTGTTAACTGTTCTTTTTCCAGAAAAAGATCATTAGAAAATGTAAATGTATCACAACAGGAAATATATGTAGAAATAATTAGATGAGAAGAAGGTAATATGACATCCATTTCTATTTTATTGAATAACTTTATTTAAAACTAATATTTCCAAATTTAAATTTTTTTATGAATATATTCATCAAAGTGAAGAAGATAATATAGCACCTATTTCCATTTTATTGAATATAATTTTATTTATAACTAATATTTTTAAATTGATATTTTTTTTACAAATATATTCTCAAATATATACTCGTCAAAGTGTTGTTTGACAGATTTTAGACTCAAAATAATAAAAAATTTATTACTTCGGATATGTGTTTTATAAAAATCTAATATATTGTAAAATCAATGGAAGAAAAAAAGTGGTTTTAACATG